>NC_133648.1:70066568-70373006 GCF_009905375.1 Apium graveolens | reverse complement strand
TCCTTTCTTTCCAAATCTCGTTAATCCCTTCCACGGTGATACTTTTAGTAATACCACATTCCCTTCTTCGAATTCCATGTCTTTCCTTGATTGATCTGCATATTTCCTTTGACGGTCTTGTGCTGCTATCAATCTCTTCTGGATAAATTCAACAACTTCCTTTGTCTGCTGCACCAATTCAGGTCCAAGTATTTTGCGTTCTCCTACCTCGTCCCAATATATTGGAGATCTGCATTTGCGTCCATAAAGAGCTTCATAGGGTGGCATCCCAATACCGGCGTGATAACTGTTATTGTAAGCAAATTCTATGAGGGGTAAATGCTCGTCCCAACTTCCTTTGAAATCAATAGCACAAACATGTAACATGTCTTCAATTGTCTGGATCGTTCTTTCACTCTGGCCGTCCTTCTGTGGATGGTAAGCCGTACTCATATTCAGTCTCGTTCCCAAACATTCTTGAAAACTCTTCCAAAATCTTGAATTAAATCTTGGATCTCGATCAGATACAATAGACACAGGAACTTCATGATGAACTACAATTTCCTTCAGGTACATATGGACCAACTTGTCGAGTGAAAATCTTTCATTTATAGGCAGAAAATGAGCTAACTTGGTAAGTCTATCCACTATAACCCAGATGGCATCATGATTAGCTTTTGTCCTTGGTAATCCAACTATGAAATCCATGGCAATATGCTCCCACTTCCATTCTGGAATCTCCAATTGCTGTAGCAATACACTTGGTCTTTGGTGCTCTGCTTTAACTCTCTGACATGTATAACATCTGCTAACCCAATCCGTAATTTCCCTCTTCATATCTGGCCACCAATAATTTTCCTTTAAATCTCTGTACATTTTGGTACTCCCTGGATGGATTGAATACCTTGAATTATGAGCTTCCTTTAAAGTTTCATTCTTCAACTCCGTTACTGGTGGAATCCAAATTCTAGAAGAAAACCTAAGAATACCTTGATCGTCCTTTTACGTGCACAATTCTTCACCTACCGAACAATTTATGTCCTGATCCATTACTTCTTCTTGACACTTCTTTATCTTCTCTAACAACTCCGGCTGGAAAGTCATACTATACACTTTTGCTTCATCAGGCTTGCAAACTCTAATCTCCAATTCTAGTTTCTGAAATTCCTTATATATTTCTTCAGAGACTGATAACACATTTAACTTTTCCTTCCGACTCAACGCATCTGCTACGATGTTTTCTTTATCGGGATGATAGTTAATTATACAGTCGTAATCCTTGATCAATTCTAACCATCTCCTCTGTCTCATATTAAGCTCCTTTTGTGTGAATATGTACTTCAAGCTTTTATGATCCGTGTAAATCTCGCACTTTTCTCCATATAGATAATGTCTCCAAATTTTCAAAGCGAAAACTATGGCTGCTAGCACCAAATCATGAGTAGGATATTTCTGTTCGTGTGGTTTCAGTTACCTTGACGCATACGCAATCACCTTATCGTGCTGCATCAGAACACATCGGAGTCCTTTATGAGAAGCATCGCTATAAATTACGAAATTTCCTTGATCGTTGGGAAGTGACAAAATAGGTGTCGTGATTAATCTTTGCTTCAATTCCTGAAAACTTTCTTCGCATTTATCGTTCCATATAAACTTTTCATTCTTCCGTGTAAGCTTTGTCAATGGTGTTGCAATCCTTAAGAAATTTTTAACGAATCGATGATAATATCCTGCCAATCCCAAGAAACTTCTAACCTCTGTTGGTGTTCTCGGTCTTTCCCAATTTGTAATTGCCTCAATCTTTGCTGGGTCCACTTTGATCCCTTCATTACTGACTATGTGTCCTAAGAACTGAACTTCCTGTAACCAAAACTCACACTTCGAGAATTTAGCATGTAACTTCTTTTTCCTTAAAATCTCCAAAGCTGTTCTTAAATGTGTTGCATGATCCTCTTCCGTCTTTGAATATATCAAAATATCTTCTATAAACACAATAACGAACTTATCCAAGTATTCTTTAAAATTTCTATTCATCAGGTCCATAAACGCTGCCGGGGCATTTGTCAATCCAAAAGACATTACTAAAAATTCATAATGTCCATACCTCGTTCTGAAAGCTGTCTTTGGTATATCTTTTGGCTTAATCTTTAGTTGATGATATCCTGATCTTAAATCAATCTTGGAGAAGTACTTGGCTTCATTCAATTGGTCAAATAAATCATCAATTCTGGGTAACAGATACTTGTTCTTGATTATAAGCTTGTTGAACTCCCGATAGTCGATGCACAGTCTCATGCTTTCATCCTTCTTCTTGAAAAATAGTACCAGTGCACCCCACGGGGATACACTGGGTCTGATTACTCCTTTCTCTAACAACTCTTGCAATTGTTTTTCTAGTTCCTTTATTTCAACGGGCACCATTCTATACGGGGCCTTGGATACTGGTTCTGTTCCAGGTGCTAAGTCGATTGCAAACTCAATTTCTTTATCTGGAGGAAGTCCTGGTAACTCATCGGGAAACATGTCTGGAAATTCATTAACTATTGGAATATCTTCAAGTTTCGCTGGCTCCTGACTTCTATCAATCACATATGCCACAAAATGCTCGCATCCTTGTCGTAGTAACTTCTTGGCTTGAATCATCGTTAAGAACTTCTTTGCTTGCTTCTGGCCCTTGAACGTTACTATCCTTTCGTCTGACGTCTTTACCATTACCTTCTTATTTCGATAATCTATCTGGGCATCGTGCTTAGATAACCAATCCATTCCTAAGATAACGTCAAATTCTCCTAACTTAAATGGTATTAAATCTACACAAAACTTACTACCAGGAATCTCAATCTCACAATTCCCACAGACTTGATTAACAGATACACGTTCTTGATTTTCTAATTCCACAGTCATTATTTCATTTAAATACTCAACTGGACAATTTAACTTACTAACAAACTCTTGTGAAACAAACGATCGAGTTGCTCCCGAATCTATTAACACTTTGGCACATAAAGAATTCACATTAAGCGTACCTTCCATGACATTAGTATCCTGGATAGCGTCCTTTACAGACATTTCAAAAACTCTAGCCCTTGGAGTCTCATTCACTGCTGGGGTAGATCCCATAATCCTCAATGCATTACTAACTGGGGCTGGTGTCTTGCAATCCCTGGCTATATGTCCTGGCTTTCCATATTTAAAGCACGTAAATCCAATGGCTGGAACCTTCACTACTGGATTCCGGATAGGCTGATCCTTGTTTGCTGGCTCTCTTGCTGGCTGATTTCGGCACTCCTTGGAATAGTGCCCTTTCTGGTTACACTTGAAACAAACTACATTCAACTTGTTACAAACTCCTCCATACTTCTTCCCACATACCTGACAATCTGGAAAAGTTAACCTTAACTGATTCGGCTGATTCACATTGGATGGATGGTTGCCTTGGCCTCCGTCGCTGCATTTTGCCTTCTGAAGCTAAAATTTCTCCCTGGCTGAAACTTGCCCTTCTTAAAGTTTGGAAACTTCCCTGGTTGTGACTGACCTTCATTCCCTTCAGACTTTCTCTTCTTACTTTCCTTCTCCTTCTGGGACATCTCGCTCTCTGTCTCTGCAATCATGGCCTTCTATACAACTCCTGTATAGGTATCCAACTCAAAAATGGCTACCTTCCCTCTGATCCATGGCTTCAGACCTTGCTGGAATCTCTTAGCCTTCTTCCTGTCAGTATCCACATATGACGGCACATACCTTGACAACTCTTCAAACTTACTTTCATAATCTGCCATCGACATATTTCCTTGCTTTAACTCTAGAAACTTCAGCTCCATCTGATCCTGAACAAACTGGGGAAAATATTTTTCTTAAAAGAAATCCTTAAACCTTTCCCAAGTAAAAACATCTGTTCCTTCCAATGTCTTCACAGTTTCCCACCAATAGGTGGCTTCATTCTTCAAATAATAGCTTGCAAACTCAACCTTCTGTTCTTCCTTTACTTTCACTAAAGCAAACGACTTCTCTATTTCCTTTGACCAAATATTTGCTTCAATCGGTTCTAAGGAACCCTTAAATTCTTGTAATAACCCCAAATTTTGGAATTTTTGAAACCCTTATGAATAGTGCTTTTTTCTGATTATGCTGAATAAGAAAACTTTTCATGCCACACTATGTATGGGTTCTTTTATTGTTATTCTGAGATCGTATCAGTACTTTATATGATAAATAAGTGTATGTGAAGATCGTCAGAATCCAAATCCAAACACTTTGATTTTTCCCGAAAATCCACCAGATACCGAAAGAATTGAGTATAAAGTAACAGGATAAAAAGGATTTAAATTCAAGGATTATAAGAGAGGATCATAAAAGGAATATAATGTATTGAGAAAGGTTAAGGAAACCCAAGTAATAAGATCCCGGGTATAATCCCTCAAACGATAAACGAAAACGAAAGTTAAGAGAACCGTATAACAGATCAGCGGTCATTAGCCAAGTAATTAGAAGCTAATCAAAGAGGTTAGTGAGGATGATGTCATCAAACGAATAAGAGGAGGACAAGTGGGGGAGGATGACATAATAAGGTGACATAAGCATGACAAAGAAAGGTGTGTTGTTGGTTGATTAAGAACCATACAAAAGTTACCATGGTAAAAAGTAATAAATCAAAACAAAAACACCAAAAACAACCAACTAACCATTCATTTCACCAAAAACACAACTTGACTTCTGTTTCTCCATTGAAGCTCTCGGCCTCATTCTTAAGAAAAGGGAAGTCAAAGCTCCTCCACTTGCTAATTTACAAGGTAATTATCCTAGCTTCTCCTAGTTAAGTTACATACTTCCTAGGAATCTTAGCTTCAAAATCCTTTCCTAGCATTTCCTATAAATCATTCAAGAAGATGGTGAATAGTACTTTCTTGAAATTAATTTTTGTGTTCTTGATTTCTTTGAAAGATCAAGCTTGTAGGAGGTTAGATTAAGGCTTCCATGGGCATTCCAAGGATCTTTCATGGATTAAAAGCTTCAAGGAAGGTATAACTCTTCATGATCTTAGTCTTAAGTTTTGTTGTTTAGATTTCCTAATGTTTAGATGATGGGTTAGTGTAATGGGTGTGTAATCATGTTTAGAGCTTGTTATGAGTAGTTTACTTGATGAGAGGCATGACTATTGTGTGTTTAGAGATTGGTTGGTTTTGTGATGTTTTTGGAGTTGGAAATCTTGGTTATTAGTTAATGAACTTAAGTAAACTCTTAGTTCATGATTGAGAAATAAGTATGAATTGGTAATATTGAGTTGTTGGGGCTGTTGTAGTATGGTATGGATGGATTTTGGTTGTATGAATGAATTGTGGTTGGTTGGTGGTTGGTTTGGAGTAGAATTAAAATTGGTAATCGCGTAAACATAGCCGTCGTAATGCCCGATTTACTTTAGACTGTTTTTGTTCATAACATCAGGATCCGAGAACTCACTGTTAGGTTTTGACCATTTCCATGATTAGATAATTCAGGTTACGAGCTTCGTTTTGATATGTGGTTCGTTTGAATCCGATGTACGGTTTAGGAGAAACGACTGTTTTAAGTAACGGCGTTTCGCGACCGAACCATTACCCCTCGCCTTACTTTGAAACCTTGGTTAAGGACTTTAAATGACTAATTGGGGTATGAAACAATTATGTTAAGTGGATTAGGCAGTTGGTAAGGTACTCGCGAAAGAATCGCTTTAAAATTCTTAATGGTTAATTTATTAAAAATGGTGGAGCCGAGGGTACTCGAGCGACATAAGTGAATCGTTAAGCGCAAAAGCAAACGTTAGGGTTCAATTGGTTAAAGTCTAGTTTCTTAAGCGACCGGGGTTTAATTCCGACTTATGTTGTTGTTCATAGGTTATCGGACCCACTCTAAGCTTAAGTCTATACGGGAGCATTCAGGCAAGTTTTCTACCCGTTATACTGTTGTTGTGATGTATATATGTATATGCATTATCTTGTGATAAGTGCATGATTGTTATTAGCAAATCTTGCGATATATTGGAGCATGTTGATATGGTATATATGCATGCCGGTTTCATAATCTTGATATCTAATTGTTGATTCAATTGCTTATAAACTGCATAATACCTATGCTAGAGATAAGCAGTAGTTGCGTATACCCTTAGTATAGGGGACCCAAAGGTAAACATTTTCTAAACCGGGAGTCGATGTTCCCGAGTATAATATATGTATATATTTATATATATAAATGAATAGTTTTCAAAACTATTATTCGAATAAGGTTTATTCGATAACTTTATTTTACTTAATGAATATTATTTTGAATATTCATTCGAGGGCTTATGACTCCGTTTATTTTATTAATGAATATTATTTTGAATATTCATTCGAGAACTTATGACTCCATTTATTTTATTAATGAATATTATTTTGAATATTCATTCGAGGACTTATGACTCCGATTATGTAATAACCCCAATTTTTGGAAATTTTTGAAACCCTTATGAATAGTGTTTTTGCTGAATGAGAAAACTTTTCATGCCACACTATGTAGGGGTTCTGTTATGGATATTCTGAGATTTTATTAGTACTCTATATGGTATATAAGTGTATGTAAAGATCGTCAGATCCAATTCCTAACACTTTGATTTTTCCCGAAAATCTACCAGATACAGAAAGAATTGAGTATAAGGTAACAAAATAAAAAGAATTTAAATTCAAGGATTATAAGAGAGGATCATGAAAGGAATATAATGTATTGAGAAAGGTTAAAGAAACCTAAGTAATAAGATCCCGGGTATGATCCCTCAAACGATAAACGAAAACAAAAGTTAAGCGAACCGTATAACAGATCAGCGGTCATTAGGCAAGCAATTAGGAGTTAATCAAGGAGGTTAGGGATGATGATGTCATCAAACCAACATGGTGTGGACAAGTGGAAGCATTATGACATGTGCAAGATGACATAAGCATGACAAGGGGTTTTGTTTTGTTGGTTGATTTTGGGCCATGTAAAATTTACCATGGTAAAAAGCTAAAACATTTTCCAAGGCCAAAAAGGAGAAGCAACCAAGCAAATATCATAAAACACAAAAATTAGAAGTTGACTTTCCCATTTCAAGAAGAAAGCTCTCGGCTAAAACAAACTCAGCAACTTCAAATTGCCATATCTCCTTCAATACTCACTCAAATGTTGTGTTCTATAGCTCGTTGGAAAGGTATTGAGATGTCCTACAACTCTTGTTCACAAGTCTCTTCCAAATAAGCATGGTAAGACCCTAATTTTTACAGTTCTTTAAATCGGACTTTTAGAAACTTCAAAGCCTAACTTTGTGTTCTTGATTTCTTTGGAAAGATCAAGCTTGTAGGAGGCTCCCTAAGGCTTCCTAGCAACTTAACACCTTCCAAGGAAGCTATAAATCTTCACACCCTTTAGTAATAAGTTTGAATGTTGAAGTTTGGAGATGGTTTGGATGGATGAGTAGTAATTTGAATGATAAGCATGATTCGAGCTTAATTGTTAAGTAGTTTAGTTGAATTTGGAGATGTTATAATATATGACTGGATTAAGATCCTTGAGCTTATTATGACTGAAATCAGTAGCATTGATGTGTATCTTGAGTTGTTGTTGATTGGTAGTTGGATTGATATGATTTGGAATGGTAAAAATTTGGGAAATCGCGTAAACATAGGCGTCGTAATGTCCGATTTACTTTAGACTGCTTTTGTTCATAACATTAGGACCCAAGAACTCTCTGCTAGGTTTTTACCATTGCCATGTTTATATAGTTCATGTTACGAGCTTCGCTTTAATATGTAGTTCGTTTGATTCCGATGTACGGTTTAGGAGAAACGACCGTTTTAAGTAACGGTGTTTCGCGACCGAACCATTACCCCTCGCCTTACTTTGAAACCTTGGTTAAGGACCTTAAAGGGTTAATTAGTGTATGAAACAATTATGTTAAGTGTGTTAGGCAGTTGGTAAGACACTCGCGAAGGAATCGCCCTAAAACTCGTAATGATTAAATTATTAAAATGGTGGAGCCGAGGGTACTGGAGTGACTTAAGAGAATCAGTAAACGCAAAGCAAGCGTTAGAGTCTAAGTTGGTTAAAGTATAGATTTACAAGTGACTTTGGTTTAATTCCAACTTACTTGTTGTTTATAGGTTACCAGACTCGTCCCGAGCCATTTGTAACCCCCAGTCGCTCGGGCAAGTTTTCTATCCGTTATACTGTTGTTGTGATGTATACACTTGTATATGCATTATCTTGTAATAGATGCATGATGGTTATATTAGCAAATTCTTGCGATATATTGTAGCATGTGATATGGTACATATGCATGCCTGTTTCGTATTCTTTCCATATATATCTGTTGGTTCAGTTGATAATACCTATGCTAGAGAATAGCGGTAATTTGCATATACCCTTAGTATAGGGACCCAAAGGTGAAAACATTTTCTAAAACCGGGAGTCGAGGATCCCGAGTTGATTATATATATATATATATGGTTATATATATGGTTATAGTTTTCAAAACTATTAATCGAATAAGGTTTATTCGATAACTTTATATTATTTAATGAATATTATCTTGAATATTCATTCGAGGATTTATGACTCCTTTATATTATTTATTGAATATTATTTAAATATTCATTTGAGGATCTATGACTCCGATTATTTGCTGAGATATATTCTTTATTTTTATTAAAGAATAAGGTGTCGATAATCAAACTCACTTTTGATTATTCAAATAAAGATATTACTTTCGTATAAGTATATCTTTGGTTATTTAAGAGTCATTTCAAGTATAAGTTTTACAACATCTACTTCAATTATTTTTATAAAGATTATTCTTCATGGGAATATTATTTAAATAATAATATTCAAATATTTTTATTTTATTAAATCAGCATCACTCCAAACATTCTTAAAAATATTTTCGAGTCTTCAAAATGATTTTTAAAAGTTAGAGCGGATCCCAAAACTCATTTTTATATTTAAGATCCTCCTTTCAAAGGGGATTTAAATACTCGCTCAAAACCTGAGGGATCCGGCTGTGTGGTGTATTTTATATTCACAACAAGGTTGCTATTCTGATAAAAGAGTTTTTGATTACTTACCCAACACTCGCGAAGTAAAATTCTTGGAACAAGTTAATCCATTAACAGGCATCGCCTGGGAAATATTGGTGAGTTTTCCTTTCCAACTAGATACGACTTCTTGGTGGAGCCGTACCAACAAGTTTCTACTTGGGGAAAGGGGGGACGAGCTTTACGTTTCAGAGTCATGGATTTCATCTGAACTAGGAGTGGCGTAAGTGGTCGAGTAGCGCCGGCCCAGCCTTATTATATTGGCCCAAATGGCCCGGAAGTTCCGCTAAGGCGGTCCATTCCTTAGGAGTTCAGTGTTCGGTTGACAAGTAAATCCGACAGGTTCTCCTCTACATGTAGAAAATGGTGGGGTTGTACTACTACGACTGATCATCGTAAGTGGTCTTCCTGGCGCGGAAAACTCCCGTAATGAGTTCATCATCCAATTGGATATTTCTGCAACACTACCCAGAGCACTTCGATAGAAAGGCTACGGTTGGGCGATTGTTGAGTGTTGGCAGGGTCAAGTTTTCAAAATGATGTTTGCATCAAATGAAGTATCTCATAACTTCATTTTATTTTGATGATATTTTAAAGATTTAATCTATTCAAATCTGGTCTTGTAGTCTCATCTATGTGATGAACTTTTGAAACTAATTATAACTTGAACGGTGGTAGTTCAAGTAGTATTTGGAAAAGATATAAGTATATTGGAGTATCTTGTAACTTCATCTTTTAAGCTTATATCTAGTAAATGATTATCTTATGCATGACAAAGATTTTCAGAAAAACGTTGTGACAAGGTTAGATATATGAGATCACCTTGCAACGATATTTTTATACAGTTATACACTGGAACTCTGTGTGTATTATGCATGGAAGAGGACTTCCAATATTTTGAAAAGTATATATGTATATATATATATACTGAATATTTTGCGACTTCATCGCATTAAGATATCAACTTGGTTCATTTCTTTTGACCAAGACTTTCATGAGTACTATGAGAAGGCCCATATATTGTTAATCATTATACATATTATTTTGGTGGGCTTGCTGCTCACCCTTGCTTTCTTCTTTCATCACACAACATCAGATAGACAAGATGAACAGAACCAAGCTCCCAATTCACGAGCGGATAGGAAACGTTCCGCAGCTTCCTATAGGCATTGATGCCGTTATAGCCGATGTAGGATCTACCAATAGGCTAGGCTTTCAACTTCTGATGTACCAGATTTATGTATATTTATGAATTGTAATAATGGCAAAGAAATGTAAATTTATTTAGAAACCCTTTTGAGGTGTAATGGTTTATAATTGTGGAATAAAACGACTTGTGATTATTTTTGGATATTCATCTCTGAGACTATAACTTGTGGTGCGTGTGTTTATTGTGGGGTCACAGTACAGAGTAGTTGATTATTTATTAAGATTGTGTGTTATTAAGGGAAATGGAACTCGTGACAACCCGGATCCCCGACCCCGGATTTGGGGGTGTTACAGAAATGGTATCAGAGCTAAGCGTTATAAACCTCAGAGATGATGTGACGTTAAGATGATAACTAAGATAATAAGAACTTTTGCCAAGTTCATAGTCGGGCTACCTAACGTAGTACTGGCAGTTAAAACCCTTATGGGAACCCTTATAAATATCGTGATAGAAGCGTAGTTCGTTATCGTATATGGTAGCGGGACTCCGAACCCTGAGGTTCAGGAGCATCAGCATGAGGATGTTTTATTACTTATTGGAGATCAGATTATGAATCCGATAGAGCGTCCTAACGCGGGATCGGATGATGTTCATATTGAGGATGTAGCGGTTGAGGATGTTGTCCTAGAAGGGATAGTTGTTGAGGAGGATCCTGACAAGAATGAATAAAGGACCACTGATGAATTGATGACCATAGTTAGGTCGACTACCAGAGGTAGGATTGGTCGATCACTACCGGAGGTTTGTTCAAGTTTGTAAAGATAGTAGCCCCCTTTAACGTGGCTTACTCGTAAGACTGAGAAGTTTGAATGGACAGAGAAATGCGAGAACAGCTTTTAAGAACTGAAGCAAAGATTGGTGACGGCCCCTATGATGGCGTTGCCGGATGGAAAAGGAGATTTTGTGATTTGTAGTGACGCTTCGCATATGGAATTAGGGTGCTCTTATACAGCACAACAAGGTAATCGCGTACGCGTCAAGACAATTAAGGGAATATAAAATTCGATACCCCCACCCAGGAGCTTGGGCTCGTGGCAATAGTTTTGCCCTAAATATTGGAGGCACTACTTGTATGGAGAGAAGTGCGAGATTTACACAAGCCATAAGTGCTCTAGTGCATTTTCACGTAGAAAGAGCTCAACATGCGCCGGAGGAGATGGTTAGAACTAATCAAGGACTACGATTATGAGATTCTTTATCATCCAGGGAAAGCGAAAATGGTGGCTAATGCCCTTAGTATAAAAGAGAGACTCAAGATAATAATGTCTTTCGGAGAGTTTATAAGAGATTTTGAGAAAAAGGAAATAGAAGTGAAGGTAACCGGAGCCGGTACCGAAAAGCTGTTTGAGATTGCAATACAGACCGGATTTTTGGAAAAGAACATATTGTGCCAGAAAAAGTGATGAATGAAGGCATAGAGTCAATGCTGGAGAAGAGATCCATACCGAGAAAGATGATAAGGGGATAGTGAGGTGTTCCTACAGAAATTGGGTTCCAAAAGTTCAAGAGCTTAAGGATGAGAACTTAGATGAGAGCCATAGTTTGAGGAATAAGATTTAGGGCAAACCCTGAATGTGATAGTCAGGGAGGTTGCCATCAAGAAAGAAAGAACCCATAACATAATAGAGTGGAAAACAAGGTTTTTAATGTATAAGATAACCCCGATTATGGGAGAAGGTTGAAACATTTCATACTAAGGAAACAGAAAGTCGAGTAAGATAAGGAGACCCGAGACGGTACTCCTATACGAAAATTCATGGACATGTCTAAACAGAACTTATACTTTATTCCCAACCACCACCTTGAGGGAAACAATGTAGGGGGAAATTCTTTCAGGACCTTTAAATCGCTAAGCTCTCAGTGTTCCAAGGAACAAGTTGACCCAGTCGAGGCAAGAGCCTAGCTAAAGGAAATATAGGAATCATTTGAGATTCTAAATGATTAACGAATCACAAAAGACGATTTTTGTCACTTACCCTCCTAAGAGAGAGACCACCCGCTGGTGAAAGGCCAAGGAAGGCACGAAGCAAGAGATTATAATAAACTGATTTAACTTCAGTCAATTGTTTTTAGGAAAGTACTTCCCAAGGTTATGGAGATAGTGTAAAAGCTTTAGAGACAGAACAAAGGCAGACGAGTATGATGAATTATAAATCTAAGTTGTAAAAGTTATCAAGATTCGTTCTGAGGACACGAATCCAGAATGACGGGATGTATGAAATCAATGCTTATGTTGTGTTGGTTCATGAAATAATGATAAGAGAAAGGAAAATAAAAAGAAACTGAAGTGGAAAGGAATATAAAGGCAATAGAGTTTGAGGAATGATAAGGGAGTTGGGTATGAGGAAACCCTAAAGACTCGTAGTAATAGAAATAGAAAAGTATGTAATCGTCAGGATGAGGGTGATTCACCATGAGTTAAATTGATGGTTGAAGGTATAAGAGATACATATATTTTATCCCCTGTAAGTTGGGAGGATTCGAGGAAATCTTGAGATAGTTCGAAGGATAAATAATGAGACGCAGATAGACTGAGGAGACAAGGAAGTAAGAAATTAGGAAAATTGGATGAAGGGAGTGACCTTTAAGAATGTGAAGTGTAAGACCAGGGGCATGATACCCAGAAAGGGAGACGCCAGGTATGAAAGATATCCCAACATTGAGATGACTGTTGAGATAAACAACAAAAGTAAATAAGGATTTATTAAGAAGAAGTTCACGTTGAACACGACCAATATCTTCCAGAACATCCATGTGATCATTACCAAATCAAGAAAGAAAAGCGGATAACCGTTGTTATCTTTTGGAGGCCATATTGATTGACCTTATTTTGAATACAGATGTTATTGTGAAATTAGGCATATACTATCGAGGTGGAAATGATTGAATAAGACACCCTTATCAGGAATATATGACTTGATTTATCCATGGAAGGATGCATGTACCTTTTTAAAGGTGGAATTAAGGATAGAACATCGGTAACTTAAAACGAATCCTAGGGGAATGGCTAAAGGTTGGCATTTCACCCTTAATAGGGATATTATGAGTTTTGACAGTATGAATTGGAAAGGATTAAGGTAATAACAATCTTTAAGAATCAATGGTGAAATTTTTTCAGAAGTATATAGACAATGATTCTGGTATTAATAAATGGTATCTTGATATGCCCTGTATCTAGGGAATACAGAAGGAACGATTTAAGGATAACCTTAGAGGTTTTACAAGGAGAAAGGTAATATTCAAAATTCTCAAGAATAGAAATGTTGATAAAGGAAATATGACGTAATTATAATGATGCCGAATGAGGCACGTGTTAAACCACGAGAAGGTATGGATCGAACCAGTAATGGTCGAAATTGTTCAGGGCAATTAGGACTTAAGATAAAAGATGTTCTAAGTATGATTAAAAGTCAGTCGTGACAGTGATTAACCTCTAAAGACTGAGGCAATAACTTATGGAAAAATGGTGATAATTTTTTTATTTTTACTCATCAGACTTTAAAGAAAACATCTTCACATAAGCTGTGATTGAAATGAGATAGAAAATTATTTGGAGGTGGTTAAAATGACATTGACTGTAAGGAAATTTTACTATCAGGAAAGGCCAAAGAGGTGGCCGACACTTTAAAGGTAAAAAGATAATTATCGGCGCTCGTGCCAGGAGAATACAATGATAATGGTTAAAGCCGTGAAGATTGTATTATGATTTGAAAGATTTACATTCCTTCTGATGACTGTGCAATACCCAACTGTAATAGTAGTTGGTAAAGGTTTAATTCGTATAATCGCCATGAGTGGGCTATCTATCTTAGAAGGTCCTATCTTGAGAGTAATCCAGGACCATATTTCAAAAAAAAAAAGAAGGACTAAACGAACCTTTGAGTTAAGTCTTCAATTGAAGGCATACGATTAAGAATGGTATTAACCTGCTATCGTTGCTTTGACTGAAACTCTTCTGCAATTTTATCTACTTCATGTCATGAAAGTACGTCAAGTTCAGGAGTGTTCTTCATGAATCATGAACGGTGATCATGTTACCTCCTTAGAAGAATTAGATACGAGATGTATGGACTCCGTATGGTTAGCTATTAAGACTTCATGGAAAATGAATGACTACAGTAGGTCAGTGGTGGACCATAGTAAGGCAGCAATGATTTTGCGAGTAATGAGCTGATTACAACCGTGAGAGTTGTATTGGAATGGGTGTTGAGATTGAGTACCACTAATCGGGTCGTGGTAGTGTATAAGTTATCATTGATAGACTAATTAAGTAGAGTATCTACCTATTGAATATTTATTCTTTCTTATCAATAGAGAGTCGTATTATTATACGAGGAAGGTTGCGGTGCAAGCATAGAATTCTAGTAACGATGATGTCTAGAATGAGATCCCGGGTTCGATTTTCGATATCGAGGGAGTTTCAAAGGTGATTGTGTATAAGCTCGTGGAAGAGCATGGGTCCATAGAAGGATGGACGGAATAGCAAATATTTAGGCATGTGAAATACGATGCTATAATGCTTGATGTTGATATATATATACACATATGTTTTGTTCTCCTATGACAAACCTCTATAATTCAGAGGTAGGTTCCAAGCCAGATATTTTGTGGCAGTATATTTTTTTTTCATATATACAATTCTCTTCAATTCGTTCTTTTCTCTTCTTTTCATTTCATATAAGCTGAGAAGAACAACCCTTCCAGAAGGTGAGGTATTGCCGAATGACTATCTATCTGTGTGATAGAAGCCGAGCAGGATACCAGCTATTGTTTAATTGCTTGTCAAGTACTAAAGGCTGGCCACCTTCTGTACTAACTATGCGATATAACAAGTGTTCATGATCATAGTGATCTCTCAATAAATTCTTTTACTTCTATATGAAGGACCAAGCTTTTGAAGATGGAAGCAGCTAAAGGAAGTAGTATCAGTACGGTGGTATTCCGATTCTAACGCGTTCGTGATACTAAGGTTGACGTGGTTATTAAAAGGTTATAGAACGCTAACGAGCAAAAGTATAACCAGTATAATAGTAGGAACGGAAGGTAGTAGCGATTATGAACTGGAAAAGAATGGGTATTAAGAAGCAAAAGCTCTAATGCTAAAAGCTATAATGAGAGTCTGTGCTATAGACTTGAAAGAAATTGGAATGATCACTTAACACGGATCGAATTTTCTTACGACAATAGATCATATGTCAGTATTGAGATATCGCCTTATGAGATCCTTGAGGGAAGACAATGTCGATCTCCCTTACGTTAGGATGAAGTTGTAGAGCGCAAGATGCTCGGACCCGCAGTAGTCCAAAGGACCAGGGATATAATAGATCTAATCAGAGGACGGCTGGTAGTAACCCAAGATGGACATAAGAGGTATGCTGATTTGACTCAAAAGGACAAAGAGTATGAAATAGGGGACCTAGTAATGTTATAGGTATCCCTTGGAAAGGATTGATGAGGTTCGGAAAGAAAGGAAAGCTAAGTCTACAATTTGTTGGACCCTTGGATATATTAAGACGTTTTGGGAAGTTAGCATATGAGCTAGCCCTACCCCCGAACATGTAGCAAGTTCATAACGTGTTCCACGTATCAATGTTAAGAAAGTGTAATTCGGATGCCAGATAAATAAGGGCATATGAGCGCATAGACATGCAACCCGACGTAACCTATATGGAGCAACCAGGAAGGGTTATAGATTGAAAAAGGAACAATTGCTTAGGAAAAGGGTTATCAAACTAGTCAGAGTTTGATGGTAGAACCACAATGTGGGAAAATTTACTCGAGAGTTAGAAAGTGAAATGCTAAGAGAGTATCCCTATTCATTTTCTATTTGATTCCGGGACGGAATCCTTTTAAGGAGGGGAGACTGTAATAACCCCAATTTTTGGAAATTTTTGAAACCCTTATGAATAGTGTTTTTGCTGAATGAGAAAACTTTTCATGCCACACTATGTAGGGGTTCTGTTATGGATATTCTGTGATTTTATTAGTACTCTATATGGTATATAAGTGTATGTAAAGATCGTCAGAATCCAATTCCGAACACTTTGATTTTTCCCGAAAATCTACCAGATACAGAAAGAATTGAGTATAAGGTGACAGAATAAAAAGGATTTAAATTCAAGGATTATAAGAGAGGATCATGAAAGGAATATAATGTATTGAGAAAGGTTAAAGAAACCTAAGTAATAAGATCCCGGGTATGATCCCTCAAACGATAAACGAAAACGAAAGTTAAGCGAACCGTATAACAGATCAGCGGTCATTAGGCAAGCAATTAGGAGTTAATCAAGGAGGTTAGGGATGATGATGTCATCAAACCAACAAGGTGTGGACAAGTGGAAGCATTATGACATGTGCAAGATGACATAAGCATGACAAGGGGTTTTGTTTTGTTGGTTGATTTTGGGCCATGTAAAATTTTCCATGGTAAAAAGCTAAAATATTTTCCAAGGCCAAAAAGGAGAAGCAACCAAGCAAATATCATAAAACACAAAAATTAGAAGTTGACTTTCCCATTTCAAGAAGAAAGCTCTCGGCTAAAACAAACCCAGCAACTTCAAACTGTCATATCTCCTTCAATACTCACTCAAATGTTGTGTTCGATAGCTCGTTGGAAAGGTATTGAGATGTCCTACAACTCTTGTTCACAAGTCTCTTCCAAATAAGCATGGTAAGACCCTCATTTTTACAGTTCTTTAAATCGGACTTTTAGAAACTTCAAAGCCTAACTTTGTGTTCTTGATTTCTTTGGAAAGATCAAGCTTGTAGGAGGCTCCCTAAGGCTTCCTAGCAACTTAACACCTCCCAAGGAAGGTATAAATCTTCACACCCTTTAATAATAAGTTTGAATGTTGAAGTTTGGAGATGGTTTGGATGGATGAGTAGTAATTTGAATGATAAGCATGATTCGAGCTTAATTGTTAAGTAGTTTAGTTGAATTTGGAGATGTTATAATATATGATTGGATTGAGATCCTTGAGCTTAATATGACTGAAATCAGTAGCATTGATGTTTATCTTGAGTTGTTGTTGATTGGTAGTTGGATTGATATGATTTGGAATGGTAAAAATTTGGGAAATCGCGTAAATATAGCCGTCGTAATGTCCGATTTACTTTAGACTGCTTTTGTTCATAACATTAGGACCCGAGAACTCCCTGCTAGGTTTTGATCATTTCCATGTTTAGATAGTTCATGTTACGAGCTTCGCTTTGATATGTAGTTCGTTTGATTCCGATGTACGATTTTGGAGAAACGACTGTTTTAAGTAACGGCATTTCGCGACCGAACCATTACCCCTCGCCTTACTTTGAAACCTTGGTTAAGGACCTTAAAGGGTTAATTAGTGTATGAAACAATTATGTTAAGTGTGTTAGGCAGTTGGTAAGACACTCGCGAAGGAATCGCCTTAAAACTCGTAATGGTTAAATTATTAAAATGGTGGAGCCGAGGGTACTCGAGTGACTTAAGAGAATCATTAAGCGCAAAACAAGCGTTAGAGTCTAAGTTGGTTAAAGTATAGATTTACAAGTGACTTTGGTTTAATTCCAACTTACTTGTTGTTTATAGGTTACCAGACTCGTCCCGAGCCATTTGTAACCCCCAGTCGCTCAGGCAAGTTTTCTATCCGTTATACTGTTGTTGTGATGTATACACTTGTATATGCATTATCTTGTAATAGATGCATGATGGTTATATTAGCAAATTCTTGCGATATATTGTAGCATGTGATATGGTACATATGCATGCCTGTTTCGTATTCTTGCCATATATATCTGTTGGTTCAGTTGATAATACCTATGCTAGAGAATAGCGGTAATTTGCATATACCCTTAGTATAGGGACCCAAAGGTGAAAACATTTTCTAAAACTGGGAGTCGAGGATCCCGAGTTGATTTTATATATATATATGGTTATATATATGGTTATAGATTTCAAAACTATTAATCGAATAAGGTTTATTCGATAACTTTATATTATTTAATGAATATTATCTTGAATATTCATTCGAGGATTTATGACTCCTTTATATTATTTATTGAATATTATTTGAATATTCATTTGAGGATCTATGACTCCGATTATTTGCTGAGATATATTCTTTATTTTTATTAAAGAATAAGGTGTCGATAATCAAACTCACTTTTGATTATTCAAATAAAGATATTACTTTCGTATAAGTATATCTTTGGTTATTTAAGAGTCATTTCAAGTATAAGTTTTACAACATATACTTCAATTATTTTTATAAAGATTATTCTTCATGGGAATATTATTTAAATAATAATATTCAGATATTTTTATTTTATTAAATCAGCATCACTCCAAACATTCTTAAAAATGTTTTCGAGTCTTCAAAATGATTTTTAAAAGTTAGAGCGGATCCCAAAACTCATTTTTATATTTAAGATCCTCCTTTCGAAGGGGATTTAAATACTCGCTCAAAACCTGAGGGATCCGGCTCTGTGGTGTATTTTATATTCACAACAAGGTTGCTATTCTGATAAAAGAGTTTTTGATTACTTACCCAACACTCGGGAAGCAAGGGTGAGAAACAAGCCCACCAAAATAATATGTATAATGATTAACAATATATGAGCATTCTCATCATAATACTCATGAAAGTCTTGGTCAAGAAGAAATGAACCAAATTTGATATCTTAATGCGACGAAGTCGCAAAATATTCAGTATATATATACATATATACTTTTCAAAATCTTTGAAATCCTCTGCCATGCATAATATACACAGAGTTCCAGTTTATAACTGTATAAAAATATCATTGCAAGGTGATCTCATATATCTAACCTTGTCTCAAAGTTTTTCTGAAAATCTTTGTCATGCATAAGATAATCATTAACCAGATATAAGTTGAAAAGATGAAGTTACAAGATACTCCAATATACTTATATCTTTTTCCGAATACTACTTGAACTACCACCGTTCAAGGTATAAATAGTTCATCCCATAGATGAAGCTACACGACAAAACTTGTATAGAATCAATCTTTGAAATATCATCAAAATGAAATGAAGTTACGAGATACTTCATTTGATGAAAACATCATTTTGAAAACTCGACCCTGCCAACACTCAACAATCGCCCAGCCGTAGCCTTTCTATCGAAGTGCTCTGGGTAGTGTTGCAGAAATATCCAATTGGATGATGAACTCATTACGGGAGTTTGCCGCGCCAGGAAGACCACTCACGATGATCAGTCACAGTAGTGCAACCCCGCCATTTTCTACATGTAGAGGAGAACTGTCGGATTTAATTATCAACCGAACACTGGACTCCTAAGGAATGGACCTATGTCCAATGCCTCTTCTTCACTATCTCCACCATCACCAAAGAAATTTGCTGAACCACCAGTCTCATAATCCACATCACCAGCTGTAGAAGGAAAAGTTGTGATGGCATCCTTAGCTCTTAGCATTGACTGAGTGGTATGCACCAAATTAGGCATCCTTTCTGCATTGTCATTGTCCTGTTAAGCTAGAAGTTGATAAGCCGGAACAAGGTGAGTAACTGCCTCAGCATCAAGGGAGGTGGAATCTATAATAGCTTGAGGTTGCTGAGATAGTCCCTCCCTGTCTGCATCCTGGACATTCATTAACTCACTAGCAATGACATCCATCCTTATAGCTCCTGTACCTGTATTTCTCTCGTGTTCTCTCTTTTGTTGCATCAGGGTCTCACCCTGGCTCCCCACCCTCACACCCTCACCTTCACCATCTAAGGTGGGACTCCTCTCACTTACTTTTGCTAATCCTGAAGAAATGGATCGCATATTTTCACTCTTTCGCTCTCCTTTTTCCTGGGAGCAGCCCAGACTCTCACTCATAGCACTCTCTGCCCTCAATTCTAAGAGTGACTGTACAACCACTAATTCTTTTGCACTAGAAATAAATGAAGTTTAAAGCTGTGCAGAGACACTCGACAGATGAGTAATATCAATCGGGTGAGAGATTTTGCTATCCGATGGATAACTTTTGTTAAGTTTATCCGTCGGGATACAATCACTACTCGACGGATGAGCAATATCCATCGAGAGAGTAGAAATGAATGAACTTGCAATAGAAACTATTGTGGACTCTGTGCTGATTGATGATATTTTGGGCACAGATGATTCAACAGTTCCTGAAAGAATTGGCAAGTGAGCCAACAAATCATCTAAAAGATGATGCTCACTTGCATTAGATTTTGGCTTCCCCAACAAAGTTAAAGAAGGGGAATCAGGAATTGATGTGTTGATCATATCCACATCCAGAGAAACTGTAGGAGAATTTGGTGTTTAAGGTGCTTCTATCATTAGAGATTTTGGCTGTGACTCCACATTTATTGGAGCCACATCAAGCTGAATTTATGAAGGTGCAGTGACTGTGTCTTTAGCACCAGTTTGCACAGTGTGTGTACCCTGTGCATCCTCAAGGGTTTTGGGTTTCTTCTTTCTGGCATACATTTGGGGTGAGCTAGTGTCCCTTACCCTCTTGGCATGTGCTCTTGGTTGAGAGCTTTGTTCAATAGTTACATCCTTTTGGGAGGATGCAACTAGAAATGAGCTTTTATCCTTTTTAAGCACTGCAGTTTGTTGGGAAACTGTAGTGTGGCTAGGCTGGGAACCCCTCAACTCTCCATCCTTATCCTCAGGGTTTCTTTTATGTTCACCTTGTCCCTCACCTACCTTTCCCACCTTCACACTCCCCTCTTTGGTTTTGGTGGATTTTGAAACTGGCATCTTTTGAGAGATGCCAGAGGGGGCTTTCTTTAATTTGGATTTTGAAATTTTTATTGGTTTGGTAGCTAGGGTAGGCAGATGTTGGGTCATTGACACAGTTGCCATTGCTACACTAGTATTCAAAGAAATTTGTGAGGTTAGAATAGTAGGGATATATGAACTTACCTCACTTACCTGAGGTGCTTCCATTATATGGAAATAGAAGAGTGGCACCTCCTTATGATGATTTGCCCTGTCCAAATCTGCAATAATCCTTCTCTCTTGAACCCAACAATCTAATTTTTTATTTGGGTTCTCAAGCACAATTTCCTCAGAGAGGTGGTTAGGTAACATCATGAAAAATCTAGCATAATAAACACTTTTACCCCTCTTCTTTAACTCTCCTAATTTAAAACCCAACTCAAACAGAACAAGGTCACTAAAATTAAAGTACTTATCTGTAACTAGCATGTAGAGCATGTTAAGCATAGAAATATTAACAGAATCAAAATTACTGATTCTACCAGAAAAGACCTTGGTCACTATATCACACATGAAACTCCATTCCTTCCTAAGACCCAATCTCCTCATGTCACTTAACTTAGAGGTAGAAAGAACATAGTACATGGAATTAAGCATATTAACTATATCAGTGTCTGTGTGTGGTGAGGTCACATTATTATCAGGAATCTTGAAACATGCTTTATATAGTTCATTACCTTTGATAGTGAGTGTGATGGTCTTACCAGTTGAGTTGTATGTAGCAGTGGTCCACATCTCTTCAACGACTTCACAAAAGATAGTGGGTGATTCCAGCATGGCATAGTTAAGCTTGCAGTTCTTCACAAAATCCATCATTTTGTGGTAGTCACCAGAATGCTGAATCCCCTTGTTCACTAAGGCTGTGAAGTTATTTTTCTCACAAATAAACCCAGTTTGAGACATAATCTTGACAACAGGCGCCATTGTTAGAGAACAAGAGATTGCAGAGAGAGAGTAAGTGCTTTGAAAGAGAAAGAAATTGGAGCAGATAATTTGAGAATGATAAAAGAAAAGCAATGAAAATGAAATAGGCTTTTATACTATCTCAAAAATAACTGCCAAAAATAATAAAATAAAATAAAGTAGCCAATTAAAATTGCCTAAAATAGCCGTTTAAAAATAAACTGTAAAAATTCCATCAATTATCCGTCGTGTCATGCTTACAAACTGTAAGTATACTCGATGGATAATTTTCAGGAAATTAACGGCTAAGATTAAGACAATTTGACGGATGAGGATAAACTGTTATCCGTCGAGTTATAAAATATTCCAAAAAAAATAATTGATTTTTATTAGCAAATAGTATTCCGACGGATGATCAAACTCGATGGATAAAGATCATCCGTCGAGATGAAAATTTTGACTTAACCAAAGTTTCATCCATGACTGAAAAAATCAATTTAAATTCCTGGATGCATTATAACTTGCAAATTATCTCATAAGGATTTAAGAATAATTAAGCATACCTAACTCACTTACCAACCTTGAGAAGGTGGATTCATCCAGTGGCTTGGTAAAAATATCTGCAAGCTGCTTCTCACTTGGAACAAAATGTAGTTCCATAATACCATTCATTACATGTTCCCTTATGAAGTGGTAATTGATGTCTATGTGCTTTGTCCTTGAATGTTGTACTAGATTTTCAGTGATGTCTAGCAATTGATTTTTCATCCATAAAATCTGTGCACAGCAACTGCAAGCAGCAATATATTCAGCTTCAGCTGTAGAAGTAGAAACTAAATTTTGCTTTTTACTGAACCAGGACACAAGCTTGTTTCCTAGAAATTGACAGGTTCCTGTTGTACTTTTTCTATCAATTCTACAACCTGCATAGTCTGCATCTGAGTAACAAGTTAGATCAAAACCAGAATCTCTAGGGTACCAAATTCCAAGTTTTGTTATTCCTTTGAGATATCTGAAAATTCTCTTAATTTCTACTAAGTGAGATTCTCTGGGGTCAGCCTGAAATCTAGCACACAAACATGTAGCAAACATTATATCTGGCCGACTTGCTATTAAGTACAAAAGTGAGCCAACCATGCCCCAATAACTTGAAATATCCACAGACTTTTCAGTAGTGTTTAATTCAAGCTTAGTTGCAGTAGCCATGGGAGTTTTTGCAGATGTGCAATCCATTAGATCAAACTTCTTTAAAAGATAAAAAAGTATTTAGTTTGACTAATGAATATTCCATCACTAACTTGCTTAACTTGCAAACCAAGAAAGTAAGTTAGTTCTCCCATCATACTCATTTCATACTTACTTTGCATCAATTTGGCAAACTTTTTGCAAAGTTTCTCATCTGTAGAGGCAAAAATAATATCATCTACATAAATTTGAACAAGTATGCTAGAGCCATTAACATTTCTAAAGAATAAAGTTTTATCTATAGTACCTCTTGTGAAGTGATTTTCCAAAAGGAACTTTGATAAAATGTCATACCAGGCTCTAGGTGCTTGCTTTAGTCCATAAAGTGCTTTCAAGAGATAATAGACATGTTCTGGGAAATTTGGATCTTCAAAACCAGGAGGTTGACTGACATATACTTCATCCTCCAAATCTCCATTCAGAAAGGCACTTTTGACATCCATTTGATAGACCTTGAAATTGGCTGTAACACCCCCAGATCCGGGGTCAGGGATCCGGGTCGTCACGGTCTTTCTTTCCACAATATCACTTCACTTAATTAATAATAATTAACCTTATGCTGTGACCCCACACTAACACACACCACAACCCGTTATAGTCTCAGAGATGAAATTGAAATAAGTACAAGTCTTTGAATCCATAATTTAAAAGTTATTACAACCCAAAATGATTAATTGATAAGTTTACAATTAATTGCCATTATCTGCCACAAGTTATAATTATACATAATTGATTCCCAAAAGTAGAAGGTCTGATCTACAGATATATCTACCTCTGCAGCTATAGCAGCTATGATCTCAACGGGAAAGCGCGGAGCGCTTCCCACGCTCTTGCGCTGGGTCTGCTTGAGTCTGGCCATCTTTCCTAACTGTTGTTGTGTGATGAAGAAATAAAGCAAGAGTGAGCATTACAACTCACAAGATAATATATAGTGTAAACAATAATGCAAGTATCTAACAGGATAACTTACTAGAATCCTTTATCAAGTGCAAGATAATTACTTACTGGATATAAGCAAAAATAAGGGATGAAGTTACCAAATACTTCACTATACTTATATCATTTATAAAGCTATTTGAACTACCACTGTTCAAGGTATAAGGAGCTTTCAACATTTCATCACAGAGATGAGACTACAAGACAAGATTTGAATAGATTAAATCTTTGAAATATTATTGAATGAAATGAAGTTATGAGATACTTCATTAAGTTTCGATATATATATATCCGCATATATATCTCTTTATACATTTCCTGAAAACCTCTATCATGTAAAGTATGAACAGAGTTTTTAACATCCAATGAATTTTTGGAAAGGAAAAGAATTGTGGCATAAACCCGATATCTTGCTGATCAGGCAAAGATACCAATAAGTAACCTTTCCTACTAGTAGATGGACGAATTCCCCACTGGTCATCACCCTGGTCGCAATAGGACCTTATGCTGGACTGCCACTCAGCCACTTACGTATTTGATGGACTCCCACTGAGCCACTTACACTATCATGGACGCCCACTGAGCCCATGTTGCTTATGCCGACTCAATAGATGGACTTACTTCCCGAACGTTGGGTAAGTAATCAATTCATTTACCAAAACCGCAACCTTGTTGCGAATATAAAATACACCACAGAGCCGGATCCCTCTGGTTTTGAGCGAGTATTTAAATCCCCTTTAAAAAGGAAGATCTTAAATATATAAAAAATTAGGTTTTGGGATCCGCTCTAACTTTTGAAAATCATTTTAAGAACTCGAAAACACTTTAAAGAGTGTTTGGAGTAATGCTGATTTAATAAAGTAAATCAGTCCCAATATATTAGAAAATATCTGAATATTATTATTTAAATAATATTCCCATAAATAATAATCTTTATACAAATAATTGAAGTAGAAGTTGTAAAACTTATACTTGAAACGAGTATTAAATAACCAAAGATATACTTGTACAAAAGTACTATCTTTATTTGAATAATCAAAAATAAGTTTGACTATCGACACCTTATTCTTTAATAAAATAAAGAATATATCTCAGCAAATAATCGGAGTCATAGGTCCTCAAATGAATATCCAAATAATATTCATTAAATAATATAAACTGAGTCATAAACCCTCGAATGAATATTCAAATAATATTCAATTAATAAAATAAACTGAGTCATAAGCCCTCGAATGAATATTCGAAATAATATTCATAAATAAAATAAAAGGAGTCATAAGTCCTCGAATGAATATTCAAATAATATTCATTAAATAATATAAAGTTATCGAATAAAACTTATTCGATTAATAGTTTTAAAAACTATTCATATATATATATAATTATATATATATCATATACTCGGGAACATCTACTCCCGGTTTTAGAAAAAGGGTTCACCTTTGGGTCCCCTATACTAAGGGTATACGCAACTATTGCTTATCTCTAGCATATGTATTATGCAACTAATAAGCATTTGAACCAACAGATATATAAATCAAGAATACGAAATATGCATGCATATATACCATATCACATGCTACAATATATCGCAAGAATTTGCTAATAACAAATATGCATTTATCACAAGATCATGCATATACACATATACATCACAACAACAGTTATACGGGTAGAAAACTTGCCTGAGCGACTGGGGGTTACAAATGGCTCGGGACGAGTCTGGTAACCTATAAACAACATATAAGTTGGAATTAAACCAAAGTCACTTATAGATCTATACTTTAACCAATTTAGACTCTAACGCTGGCTTTGCGCTTAACGATTCACTTAAGTCGCTCGAGTACCTTCGGCTCCACCATTTTTAATAAATTAACCATTACGAGTTTATGGCGATTCTTTCGCGAGTGCCTTACCAACTGCCTATTACACTTTACATAAATGTTTCATACTCCAATTAGTCATTTAAGGTCTTTAACCTATGTTTCAAAGTAAGGCGGGGGGTAATGGTTCGTTCGCGAAACGTCGTTACTTAAAACGACCATTTCTCCTAAACCGTAAATTGGAATCAAACGAACCACATATCAAAATGAAGCTCGTAACATGAACTATCTAATCATGGCAATGGTCAAAACCTAGCAGGGAGTTCTCGGGTCCTAATGTTATGAACAAAAGCAGTCTAAAGTAAATCGGACATTATGACGGCTATGTTTACGCGATTTCCCAAATTTATACCATTCCAAATTAACCACCAAGCAACCCCAATTCATTCATACAACCAAAATCCATCCATACCATACTACAACAGCCCCAACACCTCAAGTTCTCCAATTTATGTTATTCTCAAACATGAATTTAAAACTATACTTAAGTCCTTTAACTAATTAATAAGATTTCAACATCCAATTTACTACAACTCCAACCCAAACTCTAAACATGCAAGCATCAAGCTACTATTTTACCATAACAATCAAAATCATCCTAATATACAAAGTAAAGCTAGGGTTTGGAGATGTTATACCTTCCTTGAAGTGATGTGAGTAGCTAGGAAGCCTTAAGAAGCCTTGAGATGTCTTAGGGATGCTTGGATCTTAAAGGAAAAACAAGAAAATCAAGTTAAAAATCTTGAAATCACTATTCATTATCTTCTTCATTGATTTCTTGGAAGAGATTGAGAATGAATTGGAGGCTTAAACTTGTAGAATAGCCATATTTATGCATAAGGAGTACTAGATAATTACCTTACTAATTAAGGAAGCTTGGAACTTGAACTTTTAAATTTCTTCTTCTTGAAATGAAGAAAAGCCGAGAGCAAATGTTGAAGAAGTGAAATGATTTTTGTGTTTGTGAGTTGTTTTGCCTAGCTTGGTTGCTTTTGATTTGTTTTTGGTTAATTACCTTTTTAACCTTGAACTTTGTGTGGTTTTAAATCAACCACACCTCCTTCCCCTTATGTCATGCTTATATCACCTTGTGATGTCATCCTCCCTCACTTGCCCTCTTCTTATTGGTTGGATGACCTCATCATCCCTAACCTCCTTGATTAACTCCTAATTGTTTGCCTAATGACCGCTGATCTGTTATACGGTTCGCTTAACTTTCGTTCTCGTTTCTCGTTTGAGGGATCATACCCGGGATCTTATTACTTGGGTTTCCTTAACCCTTCTCAATACATTATATTCCTTTTATGATCCTCTCTTATAATCCTTTAATTTAAATCCTTTTTATCCTGTTACCTTATACTCAATTCTTTCTGTATCTAGTGGATTTCCGGGAAAAATCAAAGTGTTCGGAATTGGATTCTGACGATCTTTAC
Organism: Apium graveolens; assembly: GCF_009905375.1. Taxonomy (NCBI): domain Eukaryota; kingdom Viridiplantae; phylum Streptophyta; class Magnoliopsida; order Apiales; family Apiaceae; genus Apium; species Apium graveolens. The sequence goes on along the minus strand of NC_133648.1, from coordinate 70,345,586 downwards.
ATACACTTATATACAATATAGAGTACCAATAAAATCTCAGAATAACCATATAAGAACCCCTACATAGTGTGGCATGAAAAGTTTTCTTGTTCAGAAATATCAGCAAAAACACTATTCATAAGGGTTACAAAAAGTTCAAAATTTTGGGGTTATTACAGTCTCCCCTCCTTAAAAGGATTCCGTCCCAGAATCAAATAGAAAACAATTGGGGGTACTTTTCTAGCATTGCGCTCTCTAGTTCCCAAGTTGATTCTTCCATATTATTATTCTGCCATAGCACTCTGACTAGCTTGATCACTTTGTTCCGAAGCACCTGCTCCTTCTTATCCATAATCTTTACTGGTTTCTCCACGTAAGTCAGATCTGGTTGCATATCCACATGCTCGTACTCCACTATGTGTCTGGCATCCCGATGATACTTCCTTAGCATTGACACATGGAACACATTATGAACTTGTTGTAGGTTCGGGGGTAAGGCTAGCTCGTAACCCAACTTCCCAATCCGTCTTAGTATCTCAAAAGGTCCAATGTATCTTGGGCTTAGTTTTCCTTTCATTCCGAATCTCATTAACCCCTTCCAAGGGGATACTTTTAGTAGTACTAAGTCCCCTACTTCATACTCCTTGTCCTTTCGGGCTAGGTCTGCATATTTCTTCTGTCTGTCTTGGGCTGCTACCAGCCGCCCTCTGATAAGATCCACTATGTCTTTGGTCCTTTGGACCACTTCGGGTCCGAGCATCTTCCGTTCCCCTACTTCATCCCAGTATAAGGGAGATTGTAATAACCCCAATTTTTGGAATTTTTGAAACACGGATGAATAGTAACTTTTGCTGATGATGCTGATTAAGGAAAATTATCAGACCACGCTATATAGGAGTACTGTTATGGAAATTCTAAGATCGTATTAGTATTCCATAAAGTAAATAAGTGTATGTAAAGATCGTCAGAATCGAAATCCGAACACTTTGATTTTTTCCTGAAAATCCACCAGATACCGAAAGAATTGAGTATAATGTAACATGATTAAAAGGATTTAAATTCAAGGATTTTTAGAGAGGATCATAAAAGGAATATAAAATATTGAGAAAGGTTTAGGGGAACCTAAGTAATAAGATCTCAGGTATAATCCCTCAAACGATAAACGAAAACAAAAGATAAGCGAACCGTATAACAGATCAGCGGTCATTAGCCAAGTAATTAAGGGATTAATCAAAAAGGTAGTGGATGATGATGTCATCACATGACACAAGCTTGCTTGCATAAGCATGACAAAGGAGTTTTGTTTGTTGGGTGATTTTGGGCCATACAAAATTAACCATGGTAAAAAGGTTAAAACAAATTTCAAGACAAAAAGAAGAATCAACCAAGCAAATAACATAAATCAAAAAGAGAAGAGTTGACTTTGCAAGAAGAAGCTCTCGGCCAAAATAAACACAGCACCTTCAAACTGTCATATCTCCTTCAATACTCACTCAAATGTTGTGTTCTATAGCTCGTTGGAACGGTATTGAGATGGCCTACAATTCTTGTTCATAAGTCTCGTCCAAATAAGTATGCTAAGATCCTCATTTTTATAGTTCTTTAAATCGGACTTTTAGAAACTTCAAAGCGTAACTTTGTGTTCTTGATTTCTTTGGAAAGATCAAGCTTGTAGGAGGCTTCCTAAGGCTTCCTAGCAACTTAACACCTCCCAAGGAAGGTATAAACATCAAACCCTAGCCTTTACTTTATTTGTTAGTAAGTTTAATTGTTGGTTTTGTGAAATGAGAAGCATAGATTGTGATTATTAGTAGTTTGGCTTGATTTGGAAGTGTTTTGGTAATTAAAACTTGATTATAGTTCATAGGTCTTGATTGTGGTTGTTTGAGTTGAAAAACTAAGAGGTTATGGACTGATGTGATATGGTTTAGGTGAAGTTTTGTTGTATTTATGGTTATGAGTTGGTTGGTGGTTGATTGGAGTAGTTTAAACTTTGGTAATCGCGTAAACATAGCCGTCGTAATGCCCAATTTACCTTAGACTGTTTTTGTTATTAACTTCAGGACCTGTGAACTCACTGTAAGATTCTTACCATTGTCATGTTTATATAGTTCATGTTACAAGCTTCGTTTTGATATGTGGTTCATTTGAATCCGATGTACGGTTTAGGAGAAACGGCCGTTTTAAGTAACGGCGTTTCGCGAACGAACCATTACCCTTCGCCTTACTTTGAAACCTTGGTTAAGGACTTTAAATGACTAATTGGGATATGAAACAATTATGTTAAGTGGATTAGGCAGTTGGTAAGGTACTCGCGAAAAAATCGCCTTAAAACTCTTAATGGTTAATTTATTAAAAATGGTGGAGCCCAGGGTACTCAAACGACTTAGGTGATTCGTTAAGCGTAGGAGTGACCATAAGCGAACGTTAGGGTTCAATTGGTTAAAGTCTAGTTTCTTAAGCGACCGGGGTTTAATTCCAACTTATGTTGTTGTTCAGAGGTCATCGGACCCACTCTAAGCTTAAGTCTATCCGGGAGCACTCAGGCAAGTTTTCTACCTGTTATACTGTTGTGGTGATGTATATATGTATATGTATTATCTTGTGATAGATGCATGTTGGTTAATTAGTAAATTTTGCGATATATTGAAGCATGCCGAGATGGTATATATATGCATGTCTGTTTCGTAATCTGGTTATCTATCTGTTGATTTCAATGCTTGTAGTTGCATAATATCTATGCTAGAGATAAGCAGTAGTTGCGTATAACCTTAGTATAGGGGACCCAAAGGTGAACATTTTTTCTAAACCGGGAGTCGATGTTCCCGAGTATAATATATATATATCAAAACTATTAATCGAATAAGGTTTATTCGATAACTTTATTTTATTTATTTAATGAATATTATTTTGAATATTCATTCGAGGGCTTATGACTCCCTTTATTTTATTAATGAATATTATTTTGAATATTCATTCGAGGGCTTATAACTCCGTTTATTTTATTAATGAATATTATTTTGAATATTCATTCGAGGGTTTATGACTCCGCTTATTTTATTAAATAATATTCTTTATTTTGTTAAAGAATAATGTTTCGATAATCAAACTTACTTTTGATTATTCAAATAAAGATAGTACTTTCGTATAAGTATATCTTTGGTTATTTAATATTCATTTCAAGTATGAGTTTTAACACTTCTACTTCGATTATTTTTATAGAGATTATCCTATTTGGGAATATTATTTAAATAATAATATTCAGATATTTTCTAATATATTGGGACTGATTTATTTTAATAAATCAGCAGTACTCCAAACATTCTTAAAAATGTTTCGAGTCTTCGAAATGATTTTAAAAGTTAGAGCGGATCCCAAAACTCATTTTTATATTTAAGATCTTCCTTTCGAAGGAGATTTAAATATTCGCTCAAAACCTGAGGGATCCGGCTCTGTGGTGTATTTTATATTCGCAACGAGGTTGCTGTTTTGATAAATGAATTGATTACTTACCCAAAGTTCGGGAAGTAAGTCCATCTATTGAGTCGGCATAAGCAACATGGGCTCAGTGGGCGTCCATGAAAGTGTAAGTGGCTCAGTGGGAGTCCATCAAATGCGTAAGTGGCTGAGTGGCAGTCCAGAATAAGGTCCTATTACGGCCAGGGTGATGACCAGTGGGGAATTCGTCCATCTACTAGTAGAAAAGGTTACTTATTGGTATCTTTGCCTGGTCAGCAAGATATCAAGTTTATGCCAAGGTTTTCTCCTTTCCAAATTCATTGGATATTGCAACTCTGTTTATAATTTTCATAACAGAGGTTTTCAAGGAGTGTATGAAATGTATATATATATAAGTGTATATATATATCGGGACTTAATGAAGTACCTCGTAACTTCATTATTTATAATGATATTCAAAGATTGAATCTATTCAAATCTTGTCTTATAGTCTCATCAGTGTGATGAACTTTTGAAACTGATTATAACTTGAACGGTGGTAGTTCAAGTAGTATATGGAAAAGATATAAGTATATTGGAGTATCTTGTAACTTCATCTTTTAAACTTATATCTGGTTAATGATTATCTTATGCATGACAAAGATTTTCACAAAAACGTTGAGACAAAGTTAGATATATGAGATCACCTTGCAACGATATTTTTATACAGTTATAAACTGGAACTCTGTGTATATTAGGCATGGAAGAGGACTTCCAAGATTTTGAAAAGTATATAAGTATGTATACTGAATATTTTGCGACTTCGTCGCATTAAGATATCAAACTCGGTTTATTTCTTCTTGACCAAGACTTTCATGAGTACTATGAGAATGCTCATATATTGTTAATTATTATACATATTATTTCGGTGGGCTTGTTGCTCACCCTTGCTTTCTTCTTCATCACACAATAACAGATAGAAAAGATGAACAGGAACAAGCTCCCGATTCGCAAGCGGTTGGGAAACGTTCCGCAGTTTCCTGTAGGCGTTGATGCCGTTATAGCCGAGGTAGGATCTACCAATAGGCTAGGCTTTCAACTTTTGATGTACCAGACTTATGTATATTTATGAATTGTAATAATGGCAAGGAAATGTAAATTTATTCAGAAACCCTTTTAAGGTGTAATGGCATATAATTATGGAATAAAGTGACTTGTATTATTTTTTCGTATTCATCTCTGAGACTATAACTTATGGTGTGTGTGTATATTGTGGGGTCACAGTATGTAGTAGTTGGTTGTTTATTAAGATTAAGTGTTATTAAGGGAAATGGAACTCGTGACAACCCGGATCCCCGACCCCGGATTTGGGGGAGTTACAGAAATGGTATCAGAGCTAAGCATTATAAACCTCAGAGATGATGTGACGTTAAGATAATAAGTTCACTAAGATAATAAGAACTCTTGCCAAGTTCATAGTCAGGCTACCTAACGTAGTACTGACAGTTAAAACCCTTATGGGAACCCTTATAAATATCGTGATAGAAGCGTAGTTCGTTATCGTATATGGTAGCGGGACTCCGAACCCTGAGGTTGAGGAGCAATAGCGCGATGATGTTTTATTACTGATTTGGGATTGGATTGTGGATCCAATGGAACACCCTAATGAGGGACCGGATGATATTCATATTGAGGATGTAGCGGTTGAGGATGTTGTCCCAGAAGGGATTGTTGTTGAGAAGGATCTCGTGGAGGATCCTAACAAGACTGAAGAGATGATCGCTGAGGAATTGATAACCATGGTTAGGGAAACTACCAGAGGTAGGATTGGCCGGTCACTACCGGAGGTTCGTTCAAGTTTGTAAAGATAGTAGCCCCTTTAACGCGGCTTACTCGTAAGATGGGGAAGTTTGAATGGACAGAGAAATACGAGAAAAGCTTTTAAGAACTAAAGCAAAGGTTGGTGACGGCTCCTATGTTGGCATTGCCGGATGGAAAAAAGGAGATTTTGTGAATTGTAATGACGCTTCGCATAAAGAATTAGGGTGCTTCTTATATAGCACAGCAAGGTAATCGCGTACGCGTCAAGACAATTAAGGGAATATAAAATTCGATATCCCCACCCATGAGCTTGGGCTCATGGCAATAGTTTTGCTCTAAAGATTTGAGGCACTACTTGTATGGAGAGAAGTGCGAGATTCACAAACCATATGAGCTTTAGTACATTTTTACGTAGAAAGAGCTCAACATACGCCAGAGGAGGCGGTTAGAGCTAATCAAGAATTATGATTGGGAGATTCTTTATCATTCGGGAAAAGCCAATGTGGTGGCTGATGCCCTTAGTAAAAAGGAGAGACTCAATATGATAATGTATTTTGGAGAGTTTATAAGAGATTTTGAGAAAATGGAAATAGAAGTGAAGGTAACCGGAGCCGGTACCGAAAAGCTGTTTGAGATTGCAATACAGTTCGAATTATCGGAAAAGAACATATTGTGCCAGAAAAAGTGATGAATGAAGGCAGAGAGCCAACAATTAGATAAAAGATTAATACCGAGAAAGATGATAAGGGAATAATGAGGTATTCCTACAGAATTTGGGTCCAAATGTTCAAGAGCTTAAAGATGAGAACTTAGATGAAATCTAGTTTGAGGAATAAGATTTAGAGCAAACCCTGAACGTGATAGTCAGGGAGGTTGACATCAAGATAGAAGAACCCATAACATAATGAAATGGAAAACAAGGATTTTAACGTATAAGATAACCCTGATTGTGGGAGAAGGATGAAACATTTCATACTGAGAAAATAGAAGTCGAGCAAGATAGGGAGAACCGGGATGGTACTCCTATGGGGAAATTCATGGACCTGCCTAAACAAAAATTATACTTTTATTCCCAAACACCACCCTGAGGAAACAATGCAGTGGGAAATTCTTTCAGGACCTTTAAGTCACTAAGCTCTCAGAGTTCCAAGGAACACGTTGACCTAGCCGAGGCAAGAGCCTGGAAAAAGGAAATAGAGAAATGATTTTATATTCTAAATGATTGATGAAGCGCAAAAGACTATTTTTGTCACTTACCCTCCTAAGAGAGAGACCACCCGCTGGTGAAAGACCAAGAAAGGCACGAAGCCAGAGGTTAGAATAAACTGATTAAAGTTCAATCAATTGTTTTCGGGAAAGTAATTCCCAAGGTTATGGAGATAGTGTAAAAGCTTTAGAGCCAGAATAAAGGCGGACGAGTATGATGAATTATGAAGCTAAGTTGTAAAAGTTGTCAAGATTCGTTCTGATGACAAGAATCCCAGAACGATGTGATGTTTGAAGTCAATGATTAGTGGGTTCATGAAATAATGATAAGAGAAAGGAAAATAAAAAGAAACTGAAGTGGAAAGGAATATAAAGGCAATAGAGTTTGAGGAATGATAAGGGAGTTGGGTATAAAGAAACCCTAAAGACTCGTAGTAATAGAAATAGAAAAGTATATGATCGTCAGGATGAGGATGATTCACCATGAGTTAAAGTTGATGGTTGAAGGCATAAGAGATATATATGTTGTACCTCTTCAAGTTGGAAGGATTCGGGGAAACCTTGAGATAGTTCGAAGGATAAATAATGAGACGTGGATACACTGAGGAGACAAGAAAGTAAGAAATTAGGAAAATTGGATGAAGGAAGTGACCTTCAAGAAAGTGAAGTGTAAGACCGGGGGCATGATACCCAGAAAGGGAGACGCCGGGTATGAAAGATATCCCAACATTGAGATGACTGTTGAGATAAACAACAAAAGAAAATAAGGATTTATTAAGAAGAAGTTCACGTTGAACACGACCAATATCTTCTAGAATATCCCTGTTATCATTACTAAATCAGGCAAGAAAAGCGGATAACCGTTGTTATCTTTTGGAGGCCATATTGGTTGACCTCATTTTGAATAAGGATATTATTGTGAAATTTGGTATAGACTATCGAGATGGGAATGATTAAATAAGATAATCTATCAAGGATATATGACTTGATTTATCCATGGAAGGATGCATGTACTTTTTCTAAAGGTGGAATTAAGGATAGAACATCGGTAACTTAAAATGAATCCTAGGGGAATGCATAAAGGTTGGCATTTCACCCTTAATAGGGATAATATGAGTTTGACAGTATGAATTGGAAAGGATTGAGGTAACAACAACCTTTAAGGATCAGTGGAGAAATTTTTCAGAAGTACATAGACAATGATTCTGGTATTAGTAAATGGTATTTTGATATGCCCTGTATCTAGGAAATACAGGAGGAACGATTCAAGAATAACCTAAGAGGTTTTATAAGGAAAAAAAGTAATATTCAAAGTTCTCAAGAATAGAAATTTTGATAAAGGAAATATGACATAATTATAATGATGCCAGGTGGGCACGTGTTGAACCATAAGAAAGTATAGATCGACCCAATGAAGGCCGAGATTGGTGAAAACATGTAGGACCCAAGATAAGAGACGCCCTAAGTATGATCGAGAGTCAGTTGTGACAATGTTAACCTCTAAAAGACCGAGGCAATAACTTATGGAAAAATGGTGATATATTTTTTTCACCAAAGCGTAAGGAAGAGCATTTTCACGCAAGTAGTGATTGGAAATGAGGTAGAAAAATTTAGTTGAAGATCATTTAAAAGACATTGATTGTAAGGAAATTTTACTATCAGGAAAGGCCAAAGAGGTGGCCGACACTTTAAGTGTAAGAGGACAATTATAGGCGCTCGTGCCAGAGGAATACAGTGACGATGGTTGAAGCCGTGAAGGTTGTATTATGGTTTGGAAGATTGACATTCCTTCTGATGACTTTGCAATACCCAACCGTAATAGTAGTTTGGTAAAGGTTTAATTCGTGTAATCGCCATAAGCGGGCTATCTATCTTAGAAGGTACTATCTTGAGATAAGCCAGGACCATGTTACGAAATGACTAAATGAACCTTTGAGATTCATATCTCCCAATAAAGACATATGGTTAATAATGGTACTAACCTGCTATCATTGCTTTGATTGAAACTCTTCTGCAATTTTATCTGCTTCATGTCATGAAAGTACATCAGGAGTTGGAGTGTTCTTCATGAATTATGAATGGTGATTATGTTAACTCCTTAGAAGAATTCGATACGACAGGTATGGACTCCATATGGTTAGCTATTAAGATTCCAAGGAAAACGAATGACTACCGTAGGTCCGTGGTGGACTATAGTAATGCATCAACGATTCTTTGAATAATGAGCCGATTACAACCGCGAGAGTTGTATGGTAATGAATGTTGAGAATAATTACCATTAATCGAGTCGTGCTGGTGTATAAGTTATCATTGATAGGCTAATTAAGTCAATTATCTACCTATTGAATACTTATTCCTTCTTATCAATAAAGAGTAGTATTACTATACGAGGAAGGTTGCGGTGCAAGCATAGAATTCTATTAATGATGATGTCTAGAATGAAATCCCAGATTCGATTTTGATGTCGAGGGAGTTTCAAAGGTGATTGTTTATAAGCTCGAGGAAGAGCATGGGTCCATAGAATGATGGACGGAATATCAAAAATAATTAGGCATGTGAAATACGATGCTATAATGCTTAATGTTGATTTATATACATATATGTTTTGTTCTCCTATGATAAACCTCTATAGTTCATAGGTAGATTTCAAGACAGATATTTTGTGGCAGTATATTTTATATATATACAATTCTCTTCAATTCGTTCTTTTCTCTCCTTTTCATTTCATATAAGCTGAGAAGAACAACCCTTCCAGAAGGGGAGGTATTGCCGAATGACTATCTATCTGTGTGATAGAAGCCTAGTAGGATACCATCTATTGTTTAATTGCTTGTCAAGTACTAAAGGCTGGCCACCTTCTGTACTAACTATGCGATATAACAAATATTCATGATCGTAGTGATCTCTCAACAAATTCCTTTACTTCTATATGATGGATCAAGCTTTTGAAGATAAAAGCAGCTAGAAAGGAAGTAGTATCAGTACGATGGTATTCTGATTCTAACACATTCGTGATACTAAGGTTGGCGTGGTTATTAAAAGGATTTAGAACGCTAACGAGCAAAAGTGTAACCAGTATAGTATTATGTACGGAATATAGTAACGACTACGAACTGGAAAAGAATGGGTATTGAGAAGCAAAAGCTATAATGCTAGAAGCTATGATGAGAGTCGGTGCAATAGACTTGAAAGAATTTGGAATGATCACTTAACGCGGATTAAGTTTTCTCATGATAATAGATCATATGTCAATATTGAGATATCGCCTTATGAGATCCTTGAGGGAAGACAATGTCGATCTCCCTTATGTTAGGATGAAGTTGTAGAGCGCAAGATGCTCGGACCCGCAGTAGTCCAAAGGACCAAGGATATAATAGATCTAATCAGAGGACGGCTGGTAATAGCCCAAGATGGACATAAGAAGTATATTGATTTGACACAAAATGAAAAAGAGTAGGAAGTAGGGGACCTAGTGCTGTTATAGGTATTCCCTTGGAAAGGATGGATGAGGTTCAGAAAGAAAGGAAAGCTAAGCCCACGAATTGTTGGACCCTTGGATATATTAAGACGTATTGGGAAGTTAGCATATGAGCTATCCCTACCCCCGAACATGTAGCAAGTTTATAACGTGTTCCACGTATCAATGTTAAGGAAGTGTAATTCGGATGCCAGACAAATAGGGGCATATGAGCGCATAGACAAGCAACCAGACGTAACCTATATGGAGCAACCGGGAAGGGTTATAGATTGAAAAGGAACAAATGTTTAGGAGAAGGGTTATCAAACTAGTCAGAGTTTGATGGTAGAACCACAATGTAGGAAAATTTACTTGAGAGTTAGAAAGTGCAATGCTAAGAGAGCATCCCTATTCATTTTCTATTCGATTCCGGGACGGAATCCTTTTAAGGAGGGGAGACTGTAATAACCCCAATTTTTGGAATTTTTGAAACACGGATGAATAGTAACTTTTGCTGATGATGCTGATTAAGGAAAATTATCAGACCACGCTATATAGGAGTACTGTTATGGAAATTCTAAGATCGTATTAGTATTCCATAAAGTAAATAAGTGTATGTAAAGATCGTCAGAATCCAAATCCGAACACTTTGATTTTTCCCGAAAGTCCACCAGATACCGAAAGAATTGAGTATAAGGTAACATGATTAAAAGGATTTAAATTCAAGGATTTTTAGAGAGGATAATAAAAGGAATATAAAATATTGAGAAAGGTTTAGGAGAACCTAAGTAATAAGATCCCAGGTATGATCCCTCAAATGATAAACGAAAACAAAAGATAAGCGAACCGTATAACAGATCAGCGGTCATTAGTCAAGTAATTAAGGGATTAATCAAAAAGGTAGTGCATGATGATGTCATCACATGACACAAGCTTGCTTGCATAAGCATGACAAAGGAGTTTTGTTTGTTGGGTGATTTTGGGCCATACAAAATTAACCATGGTAAAAAGGTTAAAACAAATTTCAAGACAAAAAGAAGAATCAACCAAGCAAATAACATAAATCAAAAAGAGAAGAGTTGACTTTGCAAAAAGAAGCTCTCGGCCAAAATAAACACAGCAACTTCAAACTGCCATATCTCCTTGAATACTCACTCAAATGTTGTGTTCTATAGCTCGTTGGAAAGGTATTGAGATGACCTACAACTCTTGTTCAAAATTGTCGTCCAAATAAGTAAGGTAAGACCCTTATTTTTACAGTTTTTAAATCGGACTTTTAGAAACTTCAAAGCGTAACTTTGTGTTCTTGATTTCTTTTGAAAGATCAAGCTTGTAGGAGGCTTCCTAAGGCTTCCTAGCAACTTAACACCTCCCAAGGAAGGTATAAACATCAAACCCTAGCCTTTACTTTATTTGTTAGTAAGTTTAATTGTTGGTTTTGTGAAATGAGAAGCATAGATTGTGATTATTAGTAGTTTGGTTTGATTTGGAAGTCTTTTGGTAATTAAAACTTGATTATAGTTCATAGGTCTTGATTGTGGTTGTTTGAGTTAAAAACTTGGAGGTTATGGACTGATGTGATATGGTTTAGGTGAAGTTTTGTTGTATTTATGGTTATGAGTTGGTTGGTGGTTGATTGGAGTAGTTTAAACTTTGGTAATCGCGTAAACATAGCCGTCGTAATGTCCGATTTACCTTAGACTTTTTTTGTTATTAACTTCAGGACCCGTGAACTCACTGTAAGATTCTTACCATTGTCATTTTTATATAGTTCATGTTATGAGCTTCGTTTTGATATGTGGTTTGTTTGAATCCGATGTACGGTTTAGGAGAAACGGCCGTTTTAAGTAACGGCGTTTCGCGAACGAACCATTACCCCTCGCCTTACTTTGAAACCTTGGTTAAGGACTTTAAATGACTAATTGGGATATGAAACAATTATGTTAAGTGGATTAGGCAGTTAGTAAGGTACTCGCGAAAAAATCGCCTTAAAATTCTTAATCGTTAATTTATTAAAAATGGTGGAGCCCAGGGTAGTCGAACGACTTAGGTGATTCGTTAAGCGTAGGAGTGACCATAAGCGAACGTTAGGGTTCAATTGGTTAAAGTCTAGTTTCTTAAGCGACCGGATTTAATTCTAACTTATGTTGTTGTTCATAGGTCATCGGACCCACTCTAAGCTTAAGTCTATCCGGGAGCACTCAGGCTAGTTTTCTACCTGTTATACTGTTGTGGTGATGTATATATGTATATGCATTATCTTGTGATAGATGCATGTTGGTTAATTAGTAAATTTTGCGATATATTGAAGCATGCTGAGATGGTATATATATGCATGTCTGTTTCGTAATCTGGTTATCTATCTGTTGATTTCAATGCTTATAGTTGCATAATACCTATGCTAGAGATAAGCAGTAGTTGTGTATACCCTTAGTATAGGGGACCCAAAGGTGAACATTTTTTCTAAACCGGGAGTCGATGTTCCCGAGTATAATATATATATATATATTGATATAGTTTTCAAAACTATTAATCGAATAAGGTTTATTCGATAACTTTATTTTATTTATTTAATGAATATTATTTTGAATATTCATTCGAGGGCTTATGACTCCCTTTATTTTATTAATGAATATTATTTTGAATATTCATTCGAGGGCTTATGACTCCGTTTATTTTATTAATGAATATTATTTTGAATATTCATTCGAGGGTTTATGACTCCGCTTATTTTATTAAATAATATTCTTTATTTTGTTAAAGAATAATGTTTCGATAATCAAACTTACTTTTGATTATTCAAATAAAGATAGTACTTTCGTATAAGTATATCTTTGGTTATTTAATATTCATTTCAAGTATGAGTTTTAACACTTCTACTTCGATTATTTTTATAGAGATTATCCTTTTTGGGAATATTATTTAAATAATAATATTCATATATTTTATAATATATTGGGACTGATTTATTTTAATAAATCAGCAGTACTCCAAACATTCTTAAAAATGTTTCGAGTCTTCGAAATGATTTTAAAAGTTAGAGCGGATCCCAAAACTCATTTTTATATTTAAGATCTTCCTTTCGAAGGGGATTTAAATATTCGCTCAAAACCTGAGGGATCCAGCTCTGTGGTGTATTTTATATTCGCAACGAGGTTGCTGTTTTGATAAATGAATTGATTACTTACCCAAAGTTCGGGAAGTAAGTCCATCTATTGAGTCGGCATAAGCAACATGGGCTCAGTGAGCGTCCATGAAAGTGTAAGTGGCTCAGTGGGAGTCCATCAAATGCGTAAGTGGCTGAGTGGCAGTCCAGCATAAGGTCCTATTGCGGCCAGGGTGATGACCAGTGGGGAATTCGTCCATCTACTAATAGAAAAGGTTACTTATTGGTATCTTTGCCTGATCAGCAAGATATCAAGTTTATGCCAAGGTTTTCTCCTTTCCAAATTCATTGGATATTGCAACTCTGTTTATAATTTTCATAACAGAGGTTTTCAAGGAGTGTATGAAATGTATATATATAAGTGTATATATATATCGGGACTTAATGAAGTACCTCGTAACTTCATTATTTATACTGATATTCAAATATTGAATCTATTCAAATCTTGTCTTGTAGTCTCATTAGTGTGATGAACTTTTGAAACTGATTATAACTTGAACGGTGGTAGTTCAAGTAGTATTTGGAAAAGATATAAGTATATTGGAGTATCTTGTAACTTCATCTTTTAAACTTATATCTGGTTAATGATTATCTTATGCATGACAAAGATTTTCACAAAAACGTTGAGACAATGTTAAATATATGAGATCACCTTGCAACGATATTTTTATACAGTTATAAACTGGAACTCTGTGTATATTAGGCATGGAAGAGGACTTCCAAGATTTTGAAAAGTATATAAGTATATATACTGAATATTTTGCGACTTCATCGCATTAAGATATCAAACTTGGTTTATTTCTTCTTGACCAAGACTTTCATGAGCACTATGAGAATGCTCATATATTGTTAATTATTATACATATTATTTCGGTGGGCTTGTTATTTACCCTTGCTTTCTTCTTCATCACACAACAACAGATAGAAAAGATGAACAGGACCAAGCTCCCAATTCGCAAGCGGTTAGGAAACATTCCGCAGTTTCCTGTAGGTGTTGATGCCGTTATAGCCGAGGTAGGATCTACCAATAGGCTAGGCTTTCAACTTTTGATGTACCAGACTTATGTTTATTTATGAATTATAATAATGGCAAGGAAATGTAAATTTATTCAGAAACCCTTTTAAGGTGTAATGGCATATAATTGTGGAATAAAGTGACTTGTATTATTTTTTGGTATTCATCTCTGAGACTATAACTTGTGGTGTGTGTGTATATTGTGGGGTCACAGTATGTAGTAGTTGGTTTTTATTAAGATTAAGTGTTATTAAGGGAAATGGAACTCGTGACAACCCGGATCCCCGACCCCGGATTTGGGGGTGTTACAGAGATCGACACCTTCTTCCATACAGGGCCTCATAAGGCGGCATTCCGATGCTAGCATGAAAGCTATTGTTATAAGAAAACTCGATCAACGGCAAGTGATCATCCCAACTTCCTTTAAACTCTATTGCACAGACTCTCAACATATCCTCTAGTGTCTGGATGGTCCTTTCACTCAGCCCATCCGTCTGGGGATGGTAAGCAGTACTCATATTTAACTTGGTCCCCGCACATTCTTAAAAGCTCCTCCAAAATCTGGAGTTGAACCTGGGGTCTCGGTCTGAGACAATGGACGCTGGGACTCCATGTCGCGTCACTATTTCCTTAAGGTAGATGTCCACCAGTCTATCGACTGTGTATCTCTCATTGATAGGAATGAAATGAGCTGACTTTGTCAGTCAGTCTATAATCACCCATATGGCATCATGGTTGGCTTTCGTCCTTGGTAAGCCGACAACAAAATCCATGGCTATCTGTTCCCATTTCCATTCGGGAATCTCCAGGGGTCGTAAAAGTCCACTGGGTCTCTGGTGCTCTGCCTTTACTCTTTGGCAAGTCAAATATTTGCTTACCCACTCTGCTACGTCCCTCTTCATGTTGGGCCACCAGTAATATTCCTTCAAATCCCTATACATCTTGGTGCTTCCCGGGTGAATGGAATACCTTGAACTATGGCTTTCATATAAAATCTCATCTTTAAGCTCTTGAACATTCGGAACCCAAATCCGGTAGGAGTACCTCATTATCCCTTTATCATCTTTCTCAGTATGGATCTCTTCTCCAGTCATTGACTCTCTGCCTTCATTCATTATTTTCTCTTGGCATAATCTGATCTTTTCCAATAACTCTGGCTGCATTGAGATCTCAAAAAGCTTTTCAGTTCCGGTTCCGGTTACCCTTACTTCTATTTCCATTCTCTCAAAATCCTTTATCAATTCTTCCGAAGTCGTTATCATTCTGAGTCTTTCCTTTCTACTAAGGGCATCAGCCACCACATTGGCTTTCCCCGGATGATAGAGAATCTTACAATCATAGTCCTTGATTAGCTCTAACCATCTCCTCTGGCGCATGTTGAGCTCTTTCTGCGTAAATATGTACTTGAGGCTCTTATGGTCTGTGAAAATCTCGCACTTCTCTCCATACAAGTAGTGCCTCCAAATTTTTAAAGCAAAAACTATTGCTGCGAGCTCAAGGTCATGAGTAGGATATCTAATCTCGTATTCCTTTAGTTGTCTCGACGCATACGCAATCACTTTACCGTGCTGCATAAGTACACACCCTAATCCTTTGTGCGACGCGTCACTATATATCACAAAATCTCCTTTTCCGTCTGGCAATGCCAACACCGGGGCCGTTACCAACCTTTTCTTTAATTCCTGAAAATTGTTCTCGCATTTTTCCGTCCATTCAAACTTCTCTGTCTTACGAGTAAGTCGTGTCAAAGGGGCTGCGATCTTCGCAAAGTCTTGTACAAATCTACGATAGTAGCCGGCCAATCCTATGAAACTCCTTACCTCTGTGGGTGTGGTTGGCCTTTCCCAATTTGAGACCGCCTCTATCTTGGAGGGGTCGACCAATAGTCCTTCTTTATTGATCACATGACCTAAAAATTGTACTTCATTCCGCCAGAATTCACACTTCGAGAATTTGGCAAATAAATGTTCCTCTCTAAGTAATCCTAGAGCTATCCTCAAATGCTCTGCATGTTCTGCCTCAGTCCTTGAGTAGATTAAAATATCATCGATAAAAACTATCACACACTTGTCCAAGTACTTCTTAAATACTATGTTCATTAAATCCATGAAAGCCGCTGGGGCGTTGGTTAATCCAAAGGACATTACCAAGAACTCATAGTGCCCATACCTGGTACGGAACGCAGTCTTGGAAATATCTTCGGGTTTAATCTTTAGCTGGTGATATCCAGTTCTCAGGTCAATCTTGGAAAAATAAACAGCATCCTTTAGCTGGTCGAACAGATCATCTATTCTAGGTAGCGGGTACCTGTTCTTTATGGTTAGCTTGTTCAACTCTCGATAGTTGATGCACAGCCTCATGCTCCCATCCTTTTTCTTAACAAATAACACTGGTGCTCCCCACGGAGACACACTGGGTCTGATCATACCCTTATCCAAGAGTTCCTGCAATTGGGTAGCTAATTCCTTCATTTCTAATGGGGCTAACCGGTAGGGTGCTTTTAAAACTGGCGCCGTCCCTGGGGCCAACTCAATAGCAAATTCAATCACTCTATCGGGTGGTAATCTCGGAAGGTCTTGTGGGAATACGTCTTCAAATTCGTTGACTACCGGAATATCTTGTAAGTTGGGCACCTCCTTCTACGTGTCCACCACATAGGCTATGTAAGCCTCATTTCCTTTTTGTAGCATCCTTTTGGCCTGGGCCATAGTAAAAAATTTTGCGCCTGCCTCTTTCCTCTGAATATGACTTCTTTCTTTCCTGGGATATTTAACTTAACTTTCTTCCCCTTACAGTCTATCTGAGCATCATTGCTAGATAGCCAGTCCATTCCCAAAATTACATCGAACTCCCCTAATTTAAAAGGAATCAGATCAACACTAAAAGATTGTTCCCCTATGCCTAACTCACAGGCGGGGTGAATCTGGTTAACAGGAATAATTTCATGATTGGCTATTTGTACTTGTAAGGGTTCTATCAAGGATTCAGCCTTAAGTCTTAACTTACGCGCAAGGTCCTTTGATAAAAAAGATTTAGTTGCTCCCGAATCAAATAAAACGTTTGCACTACCTGAATTTAGAGAAAGGGTACCTGCTATCACATCTGAGTCTTTCATAGCATCCTGGACTGTCATGTTGAAAGTCCTCGCAGTAGGTGGCTTATTGGAGGCAACCCTGCTGGCTCCTGAAGCTGCTGGTTTGTTCATTGGGCATTCCCTCTTCCAATGACCCGGGCGTCCACACTGATGACAAGTGGTGGTTGGAATGACGGCAGGGGTTGATGAAGGGCACTTAGTTGAATAGTGACCTTCTCGACCACACTTAAAGCAGTTTACTGGCTTTCCTTTACACTCCCTAGTGTGCATCCTTCCACAAGTGTTACAGGCTGGCAATGGGGATCGAGACTGGTTGGAATAGGACATTCTTGACTTCTGGCCGCTCTGGCTCACATTCACGCTCATTGGCCGCTTAAACCCAGTGTTCTTTCCCGGTAGGGACACTGCTCCTTGATTAAATCTAGTTGGGAAGCTCCTTCCTGTGGAACCTCCACCCATGCTCATGCTTTTCCTCTTTATTCCCTTCTTCTCTCTTTCCCTCTGCATCTGTTCACTTTCGGCTTCTACAATTGTTGCTTTTTGCACCAGAGTGGCATAATCAGTAAGCTCAAGGATTGCCACCCTATTCTGAATCCACGGTTTCAGTCCCTGCTGAAACCTCCTAGCTTTCTTTTCCTCGGTGCTCACAAACTCCGGCACAAACCTTGATAACTCAGTAAATTTCGTTTCGTACTCTGCCACAGATAAGTTATTCTGCTTTAGCTCCAAGAACTTGAGCTCCATCTGATTCTCCATGAATCTCGGGAAATACTTTCCCAAAAACAACTGACTGAACCTTTCCCAGGTTACAATAGCATCTGTCTCCATGTTTTTCTTGGCCTCCCACCAGTAGTTGGCCTCTCCTTTCAGAAGGTAGGTAGCAAATACAGTCTTCTGTGCTTCATCGGTACTCAGAATCTCAAAGGATTTCTCCATTTCCTTTAGCTATGCCCTTGCCTCAACTGGGTCGGCTGATCCGTGGAACTCAGGGGGCTTAAGGGACTTGAAAGCCCTGAAAGAGTTTGCCACAACATTGTTATTTCCTTGAGGGGGTGGGTTGGGTTGACGCTCCAAGTTCTACCTTAGCAGTTGCATGAACTGGCCCATAGGATCCATGCCTGGGTTTGGTATTGTTTGCTCAACCTCAGTTTCTCCTTCTTCAGCCTCTATCTCAAATCCCTCAACATCATATGTTTCCTCTTCCTCTTCATACAGGGAGTCATCATGTTCAACATAATCCTCATCTTCCTCTTCACTGTGTTCTTGGTTCCTACCGTCCTGGTTATGGCTTCCCTGGTCCTCAGATCCAGGGTTTGCCCTAGTTCCAATCTTTCTTGGTAGCATGATACTGATAATTATTTGGGGAAATTCAACGTTAGGTCACAATCATACACAACATTGTGCCTTGCACAGTTCTATAATGGGGAAAATGTATCTCACAATTCTATTATATTATGACAGTTCTAATAAGAAGTGCAGTAATAATAATGATAAAAATAGTGATCTCGTCACTAAGGAATTGAACCGAAAGGAAACAAATATATACATAATGCGAGAAATACATAGTTTGATCTGGTCAAAAGTACAACAGTGCTACAGCCATCTGTCCAAAAGTGATACACAAGAGTCTATCTGTCTAGTTAGAAAAAGGGATGCTATATACAAGTCAACTATCCCGGAAAATTGGCTCTTACTAAGGCCTTGGCTAACTAGACAACTAGACTATCCCATCGCCGGTCCTGAATCATACACCGGAGTGGGTCAGCTCCCATACCCTTTCCATCGCACGATGGAAGATATAGTCGGCCTGCCGCCTGGAGATCCTACCATGCCTGTCCCCCTGGAGCGATCTGAGTCTCGCTCGGGACGTGAGCTCTATCCCCGTCAGCTCCCTCCTCAAGGATCGGGGTATAGAAGCCCTAGTCTCATAAGCTCGGGTACGCCTACCCGCCCTCTCCACATCCAACTCCCTCCTGGCCTCATCCAGCCGGGCCTCAGCAACAGCTATGATAGATCTACAGATAGATCTACCTCTGCAGCTATAGCAGCTATGATCTTAACGGGAAGGCACGGGGCGATTCCCACGCTCTTGCGCTGGGTCTGCTTGAGTCTGGCCATCATTCCTAACTGTTGTTGTGTGATTAAGAAATAAAGCAAGAGTGAGCATTACAGCTCGTAAGATAATATATAGTGTAAACAATAATACAAGTATCTAAAAGGATAACTTACTAGAATCCTTTATCAAGTGCAAGATAATTACTTACTGGATATAAGCAAAAACAAGGGATGAAGTTACCAAATACTTCACTATACTTATATCATTTATAAAGCTACTTGAACTACAAGGTATAAGGAGCTTTCAACATTTCATCACATAGATGAGACTACAAGACAAGATTTGAATAGATTAAATCTTTGAAATATTATTGAATGAAATAAAGTTATGAGATACTTCATTAAGTCCCGATATATATATCCGCATATATATCTCTTTATACATTTCCTGAAAACCTCTATCATGTAAAGTATGAACAGAGTTTGTAACATCCAATGAATTTTTGGAAAGGAAAAGAATTGTGGCATAAACCTGATATCTTGTTGATCAGGCAAAGATACCAATAAGTAACCTTTTCTACTAGTAGATGGACGAATTCCCCACTGGTCATCACCCTGGTCGCAATAGGACCTTATGCTGGACTGCCACTCAGCCACTTATGCATTTGATGGACTCCCACTGAGCCACTTACACTATCATGGACGCCCACTGAGCCCATGTTGCTTATGCCGACTCAATAGATGAACTTACTTCCCGAACGTTGGGTAAGTAATCAATTCATTTACCAAAACCGCAACCTTGTTGCGAATATAAAATACACCACAGAGCCGGATCCCTCTGGTTTTGAGCGAGTATTTAAATCCCCTTTAAAAAGGAAGATCTTAAATATATAAAAAATTAGGTTTTGGGATCCGCTCTAACTTTTGAAAATCATTTTAAGAACTCGAAAACACTTTAAAGAGTGTTTGGAGTAATGCTGATTTAATAAAGTAAATCAGTCCCAATATATTAGAAAATATCTGAATATTATTATTTAAATAATATTCCCATAAAGAATAATCTTTATACAAATAATTGAAGTAGAAGTTGTAAAACTTATACTTTAAACAAGTATTAAATAACCAAAGATATACTTGTACGAAAGTACTATCTTTATTTGAATAATCAAAAATAAGTTTGATTATCGACACCTTATTCTTTAATAAAATAAAGAATATATCTCAGCAAATAATCGGAGTCATAGGTCCTCAAATGAATATCCAAATAATATTCATTAAATAATATAAACTGAGTCATAAGCCCTCGAATGAATATTCAAATAATATTCAATTAATAAAATAAACTGAGTCATAAGCCCTCGAATGAATATTCGAAATAATATTCATAAATAAAATAAAAGGAGTCATAAGTTCTCGAATGAATATTCAAGTAATATTCATTAAATAATATAAAGTTATCGAATAAACCTTATTCGATTAATAGTTTTAAAAACTATTCATATATATATATATATAATTATATATATATATATATATATATCATATACTCAGGAACATCTACTCCCGGTTTTAGAAAAGGGTTCACCTTTGGGTCCCCTATACTAAGGATATACGCAACTACTGCTTATCTCTAGCATAGGTATTATGCAACTAATAAGCATTTGAACCAACAGATATATAAATCAAGAATACGAAACAGGCATGCATATATACCATATCACATGCTACAATATATCGCAAGAATTTGCTAATAACAAATATGCATTTATCACAAGATCATGCATATACACATATACATCACAACAACAGTTATACGGATAGAAAACTTGCCTGAGCGACTGGGGGTTACAAATGGCTCGGGACGAGTCTGGTAACCTATAAACAACATATAAGTTGGAATTAAACCAAAGTCACTTATAAATCTATACTTTAACCAATTTAGACTCTAACGCTCGCTTTGCGCTTAACGATTCACTTAAGTCGCTCGAGTACCTTCGGCTCCACCATTTTTAATAAATTAACCATTACGAGTTTTAAGGCGATTCTTTCACGAATGCCTTACCAACTGCCTATTACACTTTACATAAATGTTTCATACTCCAATTAGTCCTTTAAGGTCTTTAACCTATGTTTCAAAGTAAGGCTAGGGGTAATGGTTCGTTCGCGAAACGTCGTTACTTAAAACGGTCGTTTCTCCTAAACCGTACATCGGAATCAAACGAACCACATATCAAAACGAAGCTCGTAACATAAACTATCTAATCATGGTAATGTTCAAAACCTATCAGGGAGTTCTCGGGTCCTAATGTTATGAACAAAAGCAGTCTAAAGTAAATCGGACATTACGACGGCTATGTTTACGCGATTTCCCAAATTTATACCATTCCAAATCAACCACCAAGCAACCCCAATTCATTCATACAACCAAAATCCATCCATACCATACTACAACAGCCCCAACACCTCAAGTTCTCCAATTTATGTTATTCTCAAACATGAATTTAAAACTATACTTAAGTCCTTTAACTAACAATAAGATTTCAACATCCAATTTACTACAACTCCAACCCAAACTCTAAACATGCAAGCATCAAGCTACTATTTTACCATAACAATCAAAATCATCCTAATATACAAAGTAAAGCTAGGGTTTGGAGATGTTATACCTTCCTTGAAGTGATGTGAGTAGCTAGGAAGCCTTAAGAAGCCTTGAGATGTCTTAGGGATGCTTGGATCTTAAAGGAAAAACATGAAAAATCAAGTTAAAAATCTTGAAATCACTATTCATTATCTTCTTCATTGATTTCTTGGAAGATATTGAGAATGAATTGGAGGCTTAAACTTATAGGATAGCCATATCTATGCATAAGGAGTACTAGATAATTACCTTACTAATTAAGGAAGTTGGAACTTGAACTTTGAAATTTCTTCTTCTTGAAATGAAGAAAAGCCGAGAGCAAATGTTGAAGAAGTGAAATGATTTTTGTATTTGTGAGTTGTTTTGCCTAGCTTGGTTGATTTTGATTTGTTTTTGGTTAATTACCTTTTTAACCTTGAACTTTGTGTGGTTTTAAATCAACCACACCTCCTTCCCCTTATGTCATGCTTATGTCACCTTGTGATGTCATCCTCCCTCACTTGCCCTCTTCTTATTGGTTGGATGACCTCATCATCCCTAACCTCCTTGATTAACTCCTAATTATTTGCCTAATGACCGCTGATCTGTTATACGGTTCGCTTAACTTTCGTTCTCGTTTCTCGTTTGAGGGATCATACCCGGGATCTTATTACTTGGGTTTCCTTAACCTTTCTCAATACATTATATTCCTTTTATGATCCTCTCTTATAATCCTTTAATTTAAATCCTTTTTATCCTGTTACCTTATACTCAATTCTTTCTGTATCTAGTGGATTTCCGGGAAAAATCAAAGTGTTCGGAATTGGATTCTGACGATCTTTACATACACTTATATACAATATAGAGTACCAATAAAATCTCAGAATATCCATATAAGAACCCCTACATAGTGTGGCATGAAAAGTTTTCTTATTCAGAAATATCAGCAAAAACACTATTCATAAGGGTTACAAAAAGTTCAAAATTTTGGGGTTATTACATTGGCATGGGCTGCATAGGCTAAGAAGATTCTGATGGCTTCAAGTCTTGCAACAGGAGCAAATGTTTCATCAAAATCTATTCCTTCTTGTTGACAATAGCCCTTAGCAACCAATCTAGCTTTGTTCCTGACTACTATGCCATTTTCATCCATCTTGTTTCTGAATACCCATTTGGTGTCTATTGGATTCTTTCCTTTAGGCTTGGGCACCAGCTTCCAAACATTATTCCTCTCAAATTGGTTTAGCTCCTCCTGCATAGCTAAAATCCAATCAGGATCCAACAAAGCTTCTTCTACCTTTTTTGGTTCTTCCTGGGAATGAAGGCTGCTGTATAGACATTCTTCTTGAGTTGCTCTCCTGGTTTGAACTCTAGAAGAAACATCACCAATGATGAGCTCAAAGGGGTGATCCTTTGTCCATTTTCTTTGTTGAGGTAGATTAGCTTTAGATGAAGAGGCCTCATTGTTTTTTTGATGTGAGATTGAGTTTTGATTATTGAAAACTCCCCTGAGTTTGTGGATCTTTGATTTGAGAAAGGGGAACTTTCTATAGGTGATCTATTCTTTCAGCTTCTTTTGATAACCCGACGGATGGTGAATTTTGAATTCCGACGGATGAAGCTGGTTGTCTACCGACGGATAACCCAGATTGCCTCCCGACGGATGAAGCATTATGCAACTCGATAGATGTTGAATTTTGTGCTTCATTGGTAGTGGATTTTTCTGCATTATCCTTTGATACTGTTTCTTGATCACTTTCATCATCACTGTCATCACTAACCATCTCCACATTGTCAAATTTGAGGCTCTCATGATAGTCTCCTTTATCATCAATTACAACATGTATTGATTCCACAACAATGTTGGTTCTTAGATTGTAGACTCTATATGCTTTACCAACAGCATATCCAACAAAAATTCCTTCATCTGCTTTAACATCAAACTTCCCATTCTGATCAGTTTAATTTCTCAAGATATAACACTTATAGCCAAAGACATGAAGAAAATTTAGAGTTGGCTTCTTGTTCTTGAACAATTGATAGGGAGTCATGCATTTTGCTTGATTGATCAAAGAAATATTCTGAGTGTAGCATGCAGTATTTACAGCTTCAGCCCAGAAATATGTTGGCAATTTAGATTCTTCAAGCATTGTCCTGGCAGCTTCAATAAGTGATATGTTCTTCCTTTCCACTACTCTATTCTGTTGTGGAGTTCTTGCTGCTGAAAATTCATGCAAAATTCCATTTTCTTCACAAAATGCTCTCATGACAGAATTCTTGAACTCAGTTCCATTGTCACTCCTGATTCTTCTAACTTTAAAATCAGGATGATTATTGACTTGCCTTATGTGATTGATTATGATTTCACTAGCCTCATCTTTAGACTTTAGGAAATATGTCCAAGAGAACTTTGGGAAATCATCTACAATTACTAGGAAAAATCTTTTCCTTGAGATGGACAACACATTGACTGGTCCAAACAAATCCATGTCTAGCTTCTCCTTGTTCTTCTTCCAGGCTGCATCACAAAAGGACTCGATCCCTTGAACTTTGGTGATTTGAGCATGAACATCTCTAGATGTTTTCCATGCCTTAATCACCTCATGTTCACGTTCAAGCTTCTTCTTCAAAATTTCTTCTTTCATCAAGGACTCAGTTAATTCCTCCTTGGAAATCTTACACTCAATTCTTAATTTTTCAAAATCAATGAACTGAGACTCTAGCACATTATTCCTCTCACTTAAAAATAGATTGTTTTCTTTGATTTTAGTATTTTCTTTAGTAAGAGACTTAAGTGTAACACGCAAATGATATAACTCTGTAGACATGTCATTTATAGCATCATTACACTCAGTTTTAGATAAATGTGCAAGGTTTGTAGTAATTACCTGATTACTTGAAGAACTTGTATGTGTTTCATCAGACTTGGCCATTAGGGTTAGATTTACATAGTTGACATCTTCATCTTCATCCAGACCATCTGCAACCCAATCATTTTCTTGTGTAATGAAAGCCCTTTCCTTTTGTTTGAGCAACTCAAAGTATTTCTGTTTATAATCCATAGGCTCAAACTTCTTTTTGTTGGAATCTGACTTTCTACACTCACTGGAAAAGTGCCCTGCCAAGTCATATTTGAAACATTTGAATTTTGATTTATCCACCATGTTTCTGTTTGGCTTGGCTGCTCCAAAGTTTTTCTTGAACTTGAGCTTGGAAAATTTTCTGGAAAGAAATGCTAGATGTTCATCAATATCTTCCATGTCATCTTGGCTCAAAGAATATTCATTTTCTGCTACCAGCCCCTTGCCCTTGTTTTCACAGACCTTTAAAGTTGATTCAACAGCTTCCATCTTCATCTCCTTCTCTTTTTCTAACTCAGCAACTAGTGCAATGGATCCTCTTTTCTTCTTTCCTCTCTCCATCCTCTCATCTTGCTCTATTTCAAGCTCATAAGTCTTCAGGATGCCATACAGTCTCTCCAAAGTAAACTCCTTATAATCTTGAGAGTTTCTTAATGAGACTGTCATTGGTTTCCATTCCTTTGGAAGAGATCTAAGGAATTTCATATTGGAGTCTTTTGTCTGATAGACCCTTCCATGCAGATTTAGAGCATTTAGTAGTTTTTGAAACCTACTAAAAATGTCAGTGAGAGACTCACTTTCTTCTCTATGAAAATGCTCATATTGCTGAATCAGTAGCTGAATCTTGTTTTCTCTAACTTGCTCAGTGCTATCACAGATAATTTGTATAGTGTCCCAAACATCCTTGGCAGTTTTGCAATTGATGATGTTATCAAACATATCACCATCAACTCCATTGAACGGGATATTCATGGCCTTCTTATCTTTCCTGACTTGTTCAATATCAGGATCAGACCATTCATGCATTGGCTTGGGGACAGATGGCTCATTTCCAGTTGCAGCTCTCATTGGTACATGAGGACCTATTTCTATGCAATCTACATAGGCCTCATCTTGAGAAAGTAAATGAAGATGCATCTTTACCTTCCAGTGATGGTAATTATCTTTATCCAGAAAAGGAATCTTGACTCCAACATCCTTCTTGTTCATCTTGTTGTTTTGTTGATCTTTAAACTCTTTGTTTATCAAGAACTTGCTCTAATACCAATAGTTAGTCCCTTAACAATTCAACAAGAATTACAGAAGGGGGGGGGGGGTTGAATGGCATTCTTAAAACTTTTTCTTAAATAAAATTGTTCTAACTTAAATAAATATATATATATATATATATACCAGTGTGAATTGATTTGCAGATTGCGGAATAATAACTTCAAATGAATCAAAATACAAGTAATTTAAAACACAAGTCTTTAAAAAATTTCTGGTCGATTTGAATGTATCCACCAGAGATATATAATATATATCGAGAGAACTCTGTGTAGCAAAAAGCTCACAGCTGCTTACAAGTGTTGAACAACTAAGAGTGCAGAGAAATGCTAAGAATACAGCTTACAAATGTTTCTCTCCTTGTATCTCAGTTAGTTATTCTATTTGTTGCTTCTTGGTTTATATATCACCAAGATTACAAAGCAATAAGACAAGATAATAAAACAAAAACTATCGAGTCTAATACTATGCTACTTCATTACTCTATTCCAGCATATTTGAATATCTTCATAATAGCATGGAAATGGCAATGCTTCTTTGTTCTCTAAAACCCAGTTGAATAGGCTTCCACATTCCATTTACATACACTCGACGCATGTGACTGTGTTGTCACTGTCAACAGATGTTTGAATTCTTTATCCGTCGGGTTCATGATCATCCGTCGGGTTGTCTAGTTGATCATCTGTCGAATGGCATTGTTGTTCATCCGTCGGGTAGCAATCTGGCACTTGACTTCATTTCATTTATGCAGGATTACAAGACATCATTTATGTTCGATTAATCAACCTATTCTGCATATCTAGTTAAAGTCAACATGAATTGAGTACTACTTACAGAATCTAAACAATGTGTATGCAGAAATGTGCTACAGTCTTATTGTTACATAAGCTACTTACTCGATGGATAATAGATCATTATCCGTCGGGTCTATATTGAGTCATCCGTCGGGACTATAATCCTTATCCGTCGAGTGCTACAATTTTCACTAGGTAAAATCTACCAAGGTGTTTTGTTAATGAAATCATCAAGTACACAACATATACACAACATGGGTTTTCAACCTCATGACTATCAAATGAAAGAATGACATTGGAGGCTGAACCTGCACACTAACATATGGAAATATAGAGATAAAATGTACTTAAGATCTATAATGAATGAAAATTATACATTTAATCTTTTGAGAGAAATAATGTACAATAGTGATTTCAAAAAGATTTTAATGAAATAAGCAATCACTAAAGTAGAAAGAAGTTTGATTTTTCCTCTTAAAACTGTTCAAGTGCACAAGTCTATTTTATGCCTAAAAAGATAAATGATTTGAAAAGACGAAGACTGATGATATAACAATATTAAGAAGAGAAAGAAAGATTTTGTCTTTGAATATAAATGACTTTTTATAAAAGCATTGATCACTGAGGGTAAAGTCTAAGCAATTCTCATTCATTTCAAAAGCTCCATAATCTGTCTTTATAAAATTATAATCAATAACATTGTTTGTTGATAAATAATTTTAATAAAAATTATTATGCTGTTGATTTCAATTTGTAGTGAATCTGTCAGATATAACAACTCATATAAATTCACTAGAACTTAAAATCTCACAATTATCTGCAATAAAATATTAACAATATATCATTGTCTGATATTTGTCAAGTACTTTAGATACCAATAATTATGTTGCATCCTACGTTAATATAATTTAAATCATGAAACTGATTTGACATAGAATTGTTTAACATCATAATTCAAATATATTAAAATAAGATATTAATGAATTAAATACCAATTACCTACCAAATAGACATTAGTATTCAATTTCATATATTATACGATTGTTAACTCCTAACAACTGTAATATCTCGAACACTGTTGGTTCGATAAATAAAGCAACATTTATCAACATTGTCTTGTTTGCAATCTTAGAAAGATATTCTAAGTTCCATATACTTTGATCCATTGATTAATGCATCTATTATCAAAGTGTTTAGGAATTTGCAAATAAGTATAAAAATTATTCTAACTTGACAACATATGGTTACTTCCAATAAAGCATTATCCACATTGACCATAGTTGTATTTAAGAAAGATTTTTACACCTTTTATATTAGTATAAGTGACTGGGGATAAACATTGATTACTTATAGGAGTTCTAAGTAATGTCACAAATACTAATACTTCATAATTAGTTCATAATTAAACTTTTAACTATATATCATTAACTGATATAAGTCAAGAATTAACATACAACTAATCATGATACAAACATGATTCTGATTTCAGTAAATTCTTGAGATGTAAACATTGCTAAATTCACTAAAACCAAAATCTCATAATTAATTTATAACACACAAGTTACAATCAATGTACTAGATATCGATTTTTGATAAATTTAGTTATAATCAATCATGTTGCTTATTTATTTTAAGTTAGTTTGAATTATCGAGCAAATAAAATTATTGAATTGCTTCAAATTCCATAATCCAAACTACCCAAAATAAATACTAAATAAATAAATACTAAATATCTACGAGTTAGATACTAGCAATTAAATATTTATATTTATACATATGGCAATCACTCTTTGGATAATTAGTAATTTTAGAAATACTTTCTAAGTATATAAAATATTGAGAGTTTTATACAAATAACTTAAAAAATACTTCAACTTTCAATATTAGTGATTTTATAAATAAGCATTGATTATTTAGAACAAAAATTCTAAATAATATCACTAATACTAAAGTATCACAATTATTCGTACATGATATAAATAACTATGCTGCATATTATTTTAACATAATTTAAATTACGAGGCTGATATGAAATGGAATTATCTACAGTCATAACTTAAATCAATTAAAATAATATTCAAACTTAATGCTATAATACTTAACTACCACAAATCTATATGACATTGTAATCATGATAATCAAGATATTAGCACTGAGTACGAGGTACTGGATTACTGATAAATTCACAAGTTATTTAAATATTGAAGATTTAATACTTGTGAACTTATTTGAAGAATTCCTTACAGATGGGATTTCCAACTAATATGCAATGAATGATATCCCACACTTACAAACCAGTCTTGAAAAATTAACTTTAACAAGTGATTTGGTAAATGTTTCTGCAAGTAACTCTTTGACTAAAAGACATGCTCTCGAAATAAATGATACCTGGTGTGAAGGTGCCTTTTCATAGAGTATTCCACATTGTTGTTGGATTTGAGGTTGTTTCTTATCATAACAAGAAATCAATCTTATTCCACAAAGTTGACAGCTTACTGAGATGCTTCTCCTATCACTTTAGTTGACAGCTTCAGAGATGCTTCTCCTATCTTTCTTACAACCTGCGTAATCTATATCTATATAGCCAAACATGTTAATCATATTATCTTTAGGGTACTCTACTCTAAGAGTTGATAGTCCCTTAAGATATCTAATAATCTTGTTAATAGCTATAAGATTGGATTCTCGACGATCCACTTGGAACATTGCACATTGGCATCTTGAGAACATTACATGTTGTCTATTAGCATTTGAGTAAAATAGTAAGATTGTCATACCTCTATAGCTTGTCGTTGTTACCTGAGTTATATTGATCAAGCTTTAGTGGTTTCTGTTGGTAAGTAGTCTTGGCATGTTTAAAATCTTCCAAAAATTTTACATCTCCAAAAGATCCTTTACTTGTATTGCCATCATTCTTTTGGTTTACTTGTGCTCCTAAAAGAATTATTCTTTTGGCTTGCTTGAAGTAAATCCAAAAAGAATTGCAACCTTTCCAACATGCTCCCTCCATACCTACTCTGCAATTACTTAGCAAATAATCTTGCACAAGTCTTTGTTAGTAGACCAACATATTACATTATCATTATATCACTGCACATATATAATATTATATTCGTGCCTAGTGATAAGAGATTTATTAATATGACGACTCTACTAATTCATATTAAATTGTAGCTTCGGTTAGAGTGCCATACCATGTCCTTGACAATTTCTTGAGTAGTATACTAGTTCATACCAACCTGAAGTGAGCTTGTGAAGAAGAGATAGATAGAGTCCAATAGATCTGCAACTGCAAAGTCCATGAACTGTTGTGCATTGACTACTTCATTTGACTCACCAACCAGGAGTACACTTGTTAACATTTACCAGAGTCCAATTCCAGGTAGAATGTGTAACAGGTGCCTGATATGTCATAATATCCTCAAGTCTCGTCACGGGTGCTTTCTGTTAGATACTGCTTCTTGATAATAACCTAGCATCCAGTTTGGCCTTGTCCCTCGTAACAATGCCATTGTCACCCAGTTTGACTTCGGGTTATCCTTGTACCAATTACAATATTGTCATTTGGTTTGGATACCAGCTTCCCTACAATCTGCTTGCTGACTGATTGAGTTCATCTTGCCTTGTAGTCACCCAATCATTCTGGATCTATCAGAGCTTCTATAACTTTCTCAGTTTCTTCTTCAGATAAAAAACTAGAGAAATAATCATTCACACTCAGTAGCCCTGCTAATCATTACTGTAATAACCCCCAAAATTTTCAACTTTTTGTAACCCTTGTGAATAGTGTTTTAGCTGAATGAGAAAACTTTTCATGCCACACTATGTAGGGGTTCTATTATGGATATTCTGAGATTTTATTAGTACTCTATATGGTATATGAGTGTATGTAAAGATCGTCAGAATCCAATTTCCGAACACTTTGGTTTTTCCCAGAAATACACTAGATACGGAGAGAATTGAGTATAAGGTAACAGGATAAAAATGATTTAAATTAAAGGATTATAATAGAGGATCATAAAAAGGAATATAATGTATTGCGAAAGGTTAAGGGAACCTAAGTAATAAGATCCCGGGTATGATCCTTCAAACGATAAACGAAAACGAAAGTTAAGCGAACCGTATAACAGATCAGCGGTCATTAGGCAAACAATTAGGACGTTAAGCAAAGGGATTAGAGAGAGTGATGTCACCCAACCAATGAGAAGAGGACAAGGAGGGAAAGATGACATCACAACATGACATAGGCATGACATGGGAAGGAAGGAGATGTGGTGGATTTGTAACCACACAAAATCAAGGTTAAAGTGGTAATTAACTAAAACAAACACAAAACCAATCAACCAAGCCAAGCAAATCATTTCATCAAAACACAAAAAGAATCAATTCTCTCATTCAAGCAAGTTAGCTCTCGGCTTTTTACTATTGCAAAGGGAGAGAAATTCAAAACTCAAGATCCAAGCTTCCTAAATTGGTGAGTTAATTCCCTAATCATCCTTATGCTTAGTTAGGGCTATATCATGAGTTTAAGCCATCAATTCCTTCTCAATCTTCTTCATTTAATCAATGAAGAAGACAATGAATAGTGTTTTCAAGTTTTTAACTTGAAATTTTTCTTGATTTCCTTGAAGATCCAAGCATTTCTAAGACTTCTCAAGGCTTCTTAAGGCTTCCTAGCTCCTTCCACCACTTCGAGGAAGGTATATCATCTCCAAACCCTAGATTCCTATGTATTATAAGATGATTTTGATTAGTAGGGTGATATTGTAGCTTAATGTTTGTGATTTAGAGTTTGGGATTGAAATGGCATTGAAATGGAATGGTAAATGTTGTTGTTTTGGTTAAAAGATTGTAGTATAGTTAAATTCAAGCTTAGGCATAAGTATGAATGTTAAAATTGAATTTGTTGGGGCTGATATGATGTGATAAGGATGGATGTTGGTTGTATGTTTGATTTGAGGTTGAATTGGGTTGGTTTTGAATGGTTTTAAATTGGGAAATCGCGTAAACATAGCCGTCGTAACGTCCGATTTTCTTTGGAATGCTTTTGTGCATAACATTAGGACCCGAGAACCCCCTGCTATGTAATAACCCCAATTTTTGGGAAATTTTTTGAAACCCTTATGAATAGTGTTTTTGCTGAATGAGAAAACTTTTCATGCCACACTACGTAGGGGTTTTGTTATTGATCTTCTGGGATATTATTAGTACTCTATGTGGTATATAAGTGTATGTAAAGATCGTCAGAATCCAATTTCCGAACACTTTGATTTTTCCCGGAAATCCACTAGATACGGAAAGAATTGAGAAAAAGGTAACAGAATAAAAAGGATTTAAATTAAAGGATTATAAGAGAGGATCATAAAAAGGAATATAATGTATTGAGAAAGGTTAAGGGAACCTAAGTAATAAGATCCCGGGTATGATCCCTCAAACGATAAACGAAAACGAAAGTTAAGCGAACCGTATAACAGATCAGCGGTCATTAGGCAAACAATTAGGAAGTTAATCAAAGGGATTAGAGAGGATGATGTCACCCAACCAATGAGAAGAGGACAAGGAGGGGAGGATGACATCATGAGGATGATGCAAGCATGACATAAGAGGGAAGGAAATGTGGTGGAATATTAACCACACAAAGTCAAGGCTACAAAGGGAATTAACCAAAAAACAAGACAAAAAGCAACCAACCAAGCAAAACAAATCACAAAACACCAAACCTTCCATTTCTTCATGAAGCTCTCGGCTTCTTTCTTAAGAATTGGGAAGTCCAAGCTCCTCCACTTGCCATTTTACAAGGTAATTATCCTAGCTTCTCCTAGTTAAGTTACATACTTCCTAGAAATCTTAGCTTCAAAATCCTTTCCTAGCATTTCCTATAAATCATTCAAGAAGATGGTGAATAGTACTTTCTTGAAATTAATTTTTGTGTTCTTGATTTCTTTGAAAGAACAAGCTTGTAGGAGGTTAAATTAAGGCTTCCATGGGCATTCCAAGGACCTTTCATGGATTAAAAGCTTCAAGGAAGGTATAACTCTTCATGGTCTTAGTTTTAAGTTTTGTTGTTTAGATTTCCTAATGTTTAGATGATGGGTTAGTGTAATGGGTGTGTAATCATGTTTAGAGCTTGTTATGAGTAGTTTAGTTGGTGAGAGGCATGATTATTGTGTGTTTAGAGATTGGTTGATTTTGTGATATTTTTGGAGTTGGAAATCTTGGTTATTAGTTAATGAACTTAAGTAAACTCTTAGTTCATAATTGAGAAATAAGTATGAATTGGAAATATTGAATTGTTGGGGCTGTTGTAGTATGGTATGGATGGATGTTGGTTGTATGAATGATATGTGGTTGAATTGTGGTTGTTTTGAATTGGTTTAAAATTGGGAAATCGCGTAAACATAGCCGTCGTAATGTCCGATTTACTTTAGACTGCTTTTGTTCATAACATTAGGACCCGAGAACCCCCTGCTATAATATGACCACTGCCATGTTTAGATAGCTCATGTTACGAGCTTCGTTTTGATATGTAGTTCGTTCGATTCCGATGCACGGTTTAGGAGAAACGACCGTTTCAAGTAACGGCGTTTCGCGAACGAAACTTTTCCCCTCGCCTTACTTTGAAACATAGGTTAAAGACCAAAAAGGGTTAATTAATGTATGAAACATTTAGGGTAAGTGTGCTAGGCAGTTAGTAAGACACTCGCGAAGGAATCGCCTTAAAACTCGTAAAGGTTAAGTTATTAAAAATGGTGGAGCCAAGGGTACCCGAGTGACTTAAGCGAATCAGTGAGCGCAAAACAAGCGTTAGAGTCTAAGTTAGTTAAAGTATAGATTTACAAGTGACTTTGGTTTAATTCCAACTTACTTGTTGTTTATAGGTTACCAGACTCGTCCCGAGCCATTCGTAACCCCAGTCGCTCAGGCAAGTTTTCTACCCGTTATACTGTTGTTGTGATGTAAATATATGTATATGCATTATCTTGTGATATTGCATGATTGTTATTAGCAAATTTTGCGATATATTGGAGCATGCTAATATGGTATATATGCATGTCTGTTTCGTAATCTGGTTATCTATCTGTTGATTTCAATGCTTATAGTTGCATAATACCTATGCTAGAAATAAGCAAGTAGTTGCGTATACACTTAGTATAGGGGATAAAAGGTGAACATATTTCTAAACTGGGAGTCGATGTTCCCGAGTATATTATATATATATATATATTTATTTATTTATATATATATATGGATATAGTTTTTAAAACTATGGATCGAATAAGGTTTATTCGATACCTTTATTTTATTATTTGAATATTATTTGAATATTCATTCGAGGGCTTATGACTCAGTTTATTTTATTATTTGAATATTATTTGAATATTCATTCGAGGGCTTATGACTCAGTTTATATTATTATTGAATATTACTTGGATATTCATTTGAGGATGTATGACTCCTTTATTTTATTTAATGAATATTATTTATAATATTCATTCGAGGTATTATGACTCCGCTTATTACTGAAATATAAATATATTCTTTATTTCATTAGAGAATAAAGTGTTAATAATCAAACTTATTTTCGATTATTCAAATAAAGATAATACTTTCATATAAGTATATCTTTGGTTATTTAATGTTTATTTCAAGTATAAGTTTTAATACTTCTACTTCAATTATTTTTATAAAGATAATTCTTTATGAGAATATTATTTAAATAATAATATTCAGATATTTTCTAATATATCGGGACTGATTTATTTCATTAAATCGGTTTTACTCCAAACACTCTTTAAAGTGTTTTCGAGTCTTCAAAATGATTTTTAAAAGTTAGAGCGGATCCCAAAACTCATTTTTATATTTAAGATCTTCCTTTTAAGGGGATTTAAATACTCGCTCAAAACCTGAGGGATCCGGCTCTATGGTGTATTTTATATTCGCAACAAGGTTGCTGTTTTGATAAATGAATTGATTACTTGCCCAATGTTCGGGAAGTAAGCCCATCTAATTGAGTCGGCATAAGCGACAGGCCGGGGTACGGTCTATCAAAGTGTAAGTGGCTGGGTGGCAGTCCATCAACGCGTAAGAGGCCGGGTGGCGGTCCAGCACAAGGTCCTTATGTGGCCAGGGTGATGACCGGTGGGGGATTCATCCATCTACTAGTAGAAAAGGTTACTTATTGGTATCTTTGCCTGATCAGCAAGATATCTGGTTTATGCCAAAATTCTTTTCCTTCCAAATTTATTGGATATTGCAACTCTGTTCATACTTTACATGACAGAGGTTTTCAGGAAATGTATAAAGAAGATGTATATGTGGATATATATATATATATATCAGAACTTAATGAAGTATATCCTAACTTCATTTCCTTTAATAATATTTCAAAGATTGAATCTATTCAAGTTTTATCTTGTGGTCTCATCAGTGGGATGAACTTTTGAAACTAATTATAACTTGAACGGTGGTAGTTCAAGTAGTATTTGGGAAAGATATAAGTATATTGGGGTATCTTGTAACTTCATCTTTTAAACTTATATCTAATTAATAATTGTCTTATGAATGACAAAGATTTTCAGAAAAACGTTGAGACAAGGTTAGATATATGAGATCACCTTGAAACGATATTTTTATACAGTTATACACTGGAACTCTGTGTATATTATGCATGGAAGAGGACTTCCCATATTTTGAAAAGTATATATATATATATACTGAATATTTTGCGACTTCATCGCATTAAGATATCAACTTGGTTCATTTCTTTTGACCAAGACTTTCATGAGTGCTATGAGAAGGCTCATATATTGTTAATCATTATACATATTATTTTGGTGGGCTTGCTGCTCACCCTTGCTTTATTTCTTCATCACACAACAACAGTTAGGAAAGATGGCCAGACTCCAGCAGACCCAGCGCAAGCGCGTGGGAAGCGTCCCGCGTCTTCCCGTTGATGTTGTAGCTGCTATAGCTGCAGAGGTAGACTTATTGTAGATCAGACCATCTACTTTTGAGAATCAATTATGTATAATTATAACTTGTGGCAGATAATGGCAATTAACTGTAAATTTATCAAGTAATCATTTTGGGTTGTAATAACTTTTAAATTGTGGATTCAAAGACTTGTACTTATTTAAATTTCATCTCTGAGACTATAACGGGTTGTGGTGTGTGTTAGTGTGGGGTCACAGCATAAGGTTAATTATTATTAATTAAGTGAAGTGATATTGTGGAAAGAAAGACCGTGACGACCCGGATCCCCGACCCCGGATCTGGGGGTGTTACATGCTAGATTTTGACCATTGCCATGTCTAGATAGCTTGTGTTACGAGCTTCATTTTGATATGTAGTTCGTTCGATTCCGATGCACGGTTTAGGAGAAACAACCGTTTCAAGTAACGGCGTTTCGCGAACGAAACTTTTCCCCTCGCCTTACTTTGAAACATAGGTTAAAGACCAAAAAGGGTTAATTAATGTATGAAACATTTATGGTAAGTGTGTTAGGCAGTTAGTAAGACACTCGCGAAGGAATCGCCTTAAAACTCGTAAAGGTTAAATTATTAAAAATGGTGGAGCCGAGGGTACTCGAGTGACTTAAGAGAATCAATAAGCGCAAAACAAGCGTTAGAGTCTAAGTTAGTTAAAGTATAGATTTACAAGTGACTTTAGTTTAATTCCAACTTACTTGTTGTTTATAGGTTACCAAACTCGTCCCGAGCCTTTTATCACCCCAAGTCGCTCAGGCAAGTTTTCTATCCGTTATACTGTTGTTGTGATGTATTTGTGTATATGCATGATCTTGCGTTAAATGCATATTTGTTATAGCAGATTCTTGCGATATATTGTAGCATGTTATATGGTACATATGCATGCCTGTTTCGTATTCTTGCCATATATATATCTGTTGGTTCAGTTGATAATACCTATGCTAGAGGTTAGCAGTATTTTGCATATACCCTTATTATAAGGACCCAAAAGGTGAAAACATTTTCTAAAACCGGGAGTCGAGGATCCCGAGTAGATTTTGTATATATGTGTATATATATATATATTCATATATATATATATATGGTTATAGTTTTCAAAACTATTAATCGAATAAGGGTTATTCGATAACTTTATATTATTTATTGAATATTATTTCGAATATTATTCGAGGGCTTATGACTCTTTTATATTATTATTGGATATTACTTGGATATTCATTTGAGGATGTATGACTCCTTTATTTTATGAATATTATTTATAATATTCATTCGAGGTATTATGACTCCGCTTATTACTGCAATATATTCTTTATTTTATTAAAGAATAAGGTGTCAATAATCAAACTTATTTTCGATTATTCAAATAAAGATAGTACTTTCGTATAAGTATATCTTTGGTTATTTAATACTCGTTTCAAGTATAAGTTTTAATACTTCTACTTCAATTATTTTTATAAAGATTATTCTTTATGGGAATATTATTTAAATAATAATATTCAGACATTTTCTAAATATACTGGGGACTGATTTACTTCATTAAATCAGCTTTACTCCAAACACTCTTTAAAGTGTTTTCGAGTCTTCAAAATAATTTTTAAAAGTTAGAGCGGATCCCAAAACTCATTTGTATATTTAAGATCTTCCTTTTTAAGGGGATTTAAATACTCGCTCAAAACCTGAGGGATCCGGCTCTGTGGTGTATTTTATATTCGCAACAAGGTTGTAGTTTTGGTAAATGAATTGATTACTTACCCAACGTTCGGGAAGTAAGTCCATCTATTGAGTCGGCATAAACAACATGGGCTCAGTGGGCGTCCATGATAGTGTAAGTGGCTCAGTGGGAGTCCATCAAATGCATAAGTGGCTGAGTGGCAGTCCAGCATAAGGTCCTATTGAGACCAGGGTGATGACCAGTGGGGAATTCGTCCATCTACTAGTAGAAAAGGTTACTTATTGGTATCCTTGCCTGATCAGCAAGATACCAGGTTTATGCCAAAATTCTTTCCTTTCCAAATTTATTGGATATTGCAATTCTATTCATACTTTACATGACAGAGGTTTTCAGGAAACGTATGTATATATATAGGTGTATACATATATCGGGACTTAATGAAGTATATCATAACTTCATTTCCTTTCATAATATTTCAAAGATTTAATCTATTCAAATCTTGTCTTGTAGTCTCATCTATGTGATGAACTGGTAAAAGCTCATTATACTTTGAACAGTGGTAGTTCAAATAGCTTTATAAATGATATAGTGTAGTGAAGTATTTGGTAACTTCATCCCTTGTTTTTACTTATATCTAGTAAGTAATTATCTTACACATGATAAAAGATTCTAGTAAGTATCTATTTAGATACTTATATTATTGTTATCACTATATATTATCTTGTGAGCTGTAAGGCTCACTCTTGCTTTATTTCTTCATCACACAACAACAGTTAGGAAAGATGGCCAGACTCCAGCAGACCCAGTGCAAGCGCGTGGGAAGCGTCCCGCGTCTTCCCGATGATGTTGTAGCTGCTATAGCTGCATAGGTAGATCTATTGTAGATCAGACCATCTACTTTTGAGAATCAATTATGTATAATTATAACTTGTGGCAGATAATGGCAATTAACTGTAAATTTATCAAGTAATCATTTTGGGTTGTAATAACTTTTAAATTGTGGATTCAAAGACTTGTACTTATTTCAATTTCATCTCTGAGACTATAACGGGTTGTGGTGTGTGTTAGTGTGGGGTCACAGCATAAGGTTGTTTATTATTAATTAAGTGAAGTGATATTGTGGAAAGAAAGACCGTGACGACCCGGATCCCCGACCACGGATCTGGGGGTGTTACAGAAATGGTATCAGAGCTAAGCGTTATAAACCTCAGAGATGATGCGACGATATAATAATAAACTCACAAAGATAATAAGAACTCTTGCCAAGTTCATGGTCGGACTACTTAAAGTAGTGCTAACAGTTAAAACCCTTACGGGAACCCTTATAAGTATCATGATAGTAACTTAGCTCGTTTAATGTGTAGGCGCCTGAGATAGAGGACCCTGAGATGTTCGAGCGTGAGCATGATGAGGCACTGCTAGATGTTAAGGATCAGAAGGAGCCTGAGATGGAGGAGGATGAGGAGGACCCCTCAGAGGAGTCAGAGACGGAGGTCATTGCTATTTCAGATGAGGAGGACCCCTCAGAGGAGTCAGAGACAGAGGTTATTGCTATTCCAGATGAGGAGGACCCGGATGAGGTCCCAGTAGCTGAGGAGCGTGTTGGACCTATGGTAGTGTATGCTGGTACCCCTTTACCCACACTTCCGGTGGTCAGAGCCCCTACCCCTCCACCACTATCTTGGATTCCTGATGATGACAGCTCAGAGACCCATACTTCCGAGCCTAGGCAGACCGAGGAGGCACCCTCAGCGGCTCCGGATTCACCACCTCTTGACCCTACCCACAGGCAGTCTTCGTTAGCTCATGGATATGTTCAGGATGTTCTGAGGACCCGAGTGGCTGTTGCCGAGGGCCGACTAGATGAGGCCAGGAGGGAGTTGGATGCAGAGAGGGCGGGTAGGCGTACCCGAGCTTATGAGACTAGGGCTTCTATACCCCGATCCTTGAGGAGGGAGCTTACGGGGATAGAGCTCACGTCCCGAGCGAGGCTCAGATCGCTCCAGGGGGACATGCATGGTAGGATCTCCAGGCGGTAGGCCGACTATATCTTCCGTCGTGCGATGGAAAGGGTAGGGGAGCTGACCCGCTCCGGTGTATGATTCAGGATTGACGATGGAATAGTCTAGTTTTCTAGTTAGCTGAGGCCTTAGTAAGAGCCAATTTTCCGGGATAGTTAACTTGTATATAGCATCCCTTTTTCTGACTAGACAGATAGACTCTTGTGTATCACTTTTGGGACAGATGACTGTAGCACTGTTGTACTTTTGACCAGATCAAACTATGTATTTCTCGCATTATGTATATATTTGTTTCGTTTCGGTTCAGTTCCTTAGTGACGAGGTCACTGTTTTTATCATTATTATTACTGCACTTCGTATTAGAACTTTCTTAAAATAATAGAATTGCGATATACGTTCTCCCCATTATGAAGCTGTGCAAGGCACAATGTTGTATATGATTGTGACCTAACATTGAATTTCCCAATAATTTTTTTTATTTATCAGAATCATGCCGCCAAGAAAGATTGGAACTAGGGCGAACCCTGGATCTGAGGACCAGGGAAGCCATAACCAGGATGATAGGAACCAGGAACACAGTGAAGAGGAAGATGAGGATTATGTGGAACAGGATGACTCCCTGTATGAAGAGGAAGAGGAAACATATGATGTTGAGGGATTTGAGATAGAGGCTGAAGAAGGAGAAACTGAGGTTGAGCAACCGGTACCAAACCCGGGCATGGATCCCATTGGCCAGTTCATGCAACTCCTAAGGCAGAATTTGGAACGTCAACCCAACCCACCTCCTCAAGGAAATAACAATACTGTGGCAAACTCTTTCAGGGCTTTTAAGTCCCATAAGCCCCCTGAGTTCCACGGATCAGCCGACCCAGTTGAGGCAAGGGCATGGTTAAAGGAAATGGAGAAATCCTTTGAGATTTTGAGTACCGATGAGGCACAGAAGACTGTATTTGCTACTTACCTTCTGAAAGGAGAAGCTAACTACTGGTGGGAGACCAAGAAAAATATGGAGACAGGTGCTATTATAACCTGGGAGAGATTTAGTCAGTTGTTTCTGGGAAAGTATTTCCCGAGGTTTATGGAAAACCAGATGGAGCTCAAGTTCTTGGAGCTAAAGCAGAATAACTTGTCTATAGCAGAGTACGAAGTGAAATTTACTGAGTTATCAAGGTTTGTGCCGGAGTTTGTGAGCACCGAGGAAAAGAAAGCTAGGAGGTTTTTGCAGGGACTGAAACCGTGGATTCAGAATAGGGTGGCAATCCTTGAGCTTACGGACTATGCCACTCTGGTGCAAAAGGCAACGATTGTAGAAGTCGGAAGTGAACAGATGCAGAAGGAAAGAGAGAAGAAAGGAATAAAGAGGAAAAGTATGAGCATGGGTGGAGGTTCCGCAGGAAGGAGCTTCCCAACTAGATTTAATCGAGGAGCAGTGTCCCTACCAGGAAGGAACACTGGGTTTAAGCGGCCAATGAGTGTGAGCGTGAGCCAGGGTGGCCAGAAGTCAAGAATGTCCTATTCCAACCAGTCTCGACCCCCATTGCCAGCCTGTAACATATGTGGAAGGAATCACACTGGGGAGTGTAAAGGAAAGCCAGTAACCTGCTTTAAGTGCGGTCGGGAAGGCCACTATTCAACTAAGTGCCCATCATCAACCCCTGCCGTCATTCCAACCACCACTTGTCATTAGTGTGGACGCCCAGGTCATTGGAAGAGGGAATGTGATAAGTGGCATTTTATACCACTTAGAGCGTCTTAAAATGGCTTAAATTGGTGTCTTGAAATCAAGTATTTTGTGTATTTGATGCGTTTTTCTAGTGTTTATGCATTTCAGGGTTTTAGTTGCATTTCGGGGGAGGAATCATCAAGAATAAGCCTTGGCATGTGTTCACCATTGCGAGAGGAAAGAAACGGGCAGATTACGGCGAAGAAACGGAGCAAAATCAGAAGTTTTCCAGTAGAGGTCTGAGGGCCCGCTCAGCATTGCTGAGCGGCCGCGCAGCAAGCTGAGCGCCCGCTCAGCTAGGCTGAGCGGCCGCGCAGGGTCGGGAAAAAAGACAAATTATTTTAGAACTTCTACTTCTGTTTAGTTTCCACTTCTATGTAATCTGAGTTTTATGGGACTATTATATAAGTAGATTTGAGACGTTTTCACAAGTGTGGATTGAAGAAGATTGTGTTTTTACGCAAGGAGCGAAGGAGATAAGGAAGAAGACCGATTTAGCACACCGCAACGAAGAGGAAGCATATCTTCTTGTGATTCTTGTTTCGTTGTAACGTTGGATGCTAGCTTTCTTACTTTGAACTTATTTACTCTTGTGACGTACTCTGTTTTAATATAATTAGTTTAGTTATTATTTTCTTGTGTTTGTTTATCATGATTTCATATGAACCCATGATGACGATAAGTGCTATTGTGGGCTAATCGTGATCATGGGGTTGCAACGGATTTATTATGGAATTCTTTAGATAATTGTTTAATACTTTAGTGTGTGATGATTGCATGATATCTAGTATTGGTTGTGCGTATTCGTCTTATGTGCGTCGCGAACATATAAGATAGGGTGTTAATCTCTTGTGAAGTGACGGTGGATCTTGAGATTTAGAACTTGCCATGCTAGCATAGGTTCATGTACGTTGTGCATGATTAGTGGGTAACTCTAACAGTTTTATTTGCTCTATGTAATCAAAAGGAATAACTTGTGCTTAAATCGTTGTGTTGTCAATTTCTGTAGACATATGGGAACTCAACATAATTGATGACTATTCAACTTCTATCTTAATTGTGGATGCTTGTTAGAATGGTATTAGTACAATGAAAGTTGGCTTTTATCAGTTTTGTGTTATTCGATTAATATCATCACTGTCACATGCTAAAGGTAATAACAATGGCTATAGAAGGAAGTAATAATGAAGTTGTGATCTCATGAGTGTTTTATTATTGATAAATTGAAGTGTTAGTTAAGTGATTAATTAAGTAGTTAATTATAGTTAATATTTAATCAACAATTTTAAGTGTTAGTCTCTTAACATTGAGAAGTAATCATACATTGGTGAGTGAGTTTAATTAGACAATAATTTAGTCCGAGTCTCTGAGGGAACGAACTAGAAAGTATTCTATATTACTTGCGAACGCGTATACTTGCGTGAATATTAGCGCGTGTTTTCGCCCTAACAAGTTTTTAGCGCCGCTGCCGGGGACTCGGCTTATTTGTTTAGTTTATGTACTTACCATCATT
This sequence comes from Apium graveolens, assembly GCF_009905375.1. Taxonomy (NCBI): domain Eukaryota; kingdom Viridiplantae; phylum Streptophyta; class Magnoliopsida; order Apiales; family Apiaceae; genus Apium; species Apium graveolens. The sequence goes on along the minus strand of NC_133648.1, from coordinate 70,302,901 downwards.
GGTCATTAAGACACAGTGATTAGGACGTAGTAGTTACTTATTTTTTTCGGTTGTGTTTCAGGTACTTTAGCAAGCGTTTATGCAAACTCGTTCTCGTGCTCGCAAGAGGATTTTAGATACAGCTGAGGAGACAGACGAAGTTCTTGATATTCCGGAGAAGTTAGATTTTGAGGATTCGGATTCAGGAACTGAGCAGAAAGAACCAGTAAACATGGGAGATCGTATTGTTCAAGCTGATCCAGCTCTTATGGATTTTTCTCGGCCTAAAATTGATGACATTCAGTCAAGCATCCTTCATCCGGCTATTCAAGCTAACACCTTTGAAATCAAGCCGGGCACTATTCAGATGGTGCAGAATTCTGTTTCTTTTGGAGGAGCGGCAACTGAAGACCCCAACATGCACATAAGGAATTTTGTCGAGATCTGCAGCACTTTTAAGTATAATGGCATGACTGATGAGGCTATCAAGTTGAGGCTTTTCCCATTCTCACTGAGGGACAAGGCTAAAGACTTGTTACATTCTGAACCAGCTGAGTCCATCACTACGTGGCAAGATCTTGCGCAAAAGTTTCTGGTGAAGTTTTATCCGATGGCAAAGACTGCTGCTATGAGGAGTGCTCTTACTCAGTTTGCGCAGCAACCTACAGAATCTATATGCGAGGCTTGGGAACGCTACAAGGAAATGTTGAGAAAATGTCCACATCATGGAATGCCGGATTGGATGGTGATCACTGGTTTCTATAATGGTTTGGGGGCCCAATCTCGGCCCATGCTCGATGTAGCAGCTGGAAGCGCCTTATGGGCTAAAAGCTATACTGAGGCGTATAATCTTATAGAGACGATGGCTGCAAATGAGCATCAAAACCCAACTCAGAGGATGACGTCAGGCAAGGTAGCAGGTATTCTGGAAGTTGATGCAGCCACCGCTATTGCAGCCCAGCTCCAAGCGCTATCAATGAAGGTTGATTCTCTGGCTACGTATGGAGTTAATCAAATAGCTATGGTTTGTGAGCTTTGTGCAGGTTCTCATGCTACGGATCAGTGTTCTCTTGTCAATGAATCTGTTCAGTATGTGAATAATTATCAGCGACAACAGCAGCCTGTGCCAGCGACCTATCATCCTAATAACAGAAATCATCCAAATTTCAGCTGGGGGAATAATCAGAATGCTATTCAGCCACCATATCAGCAAGGAGTGAGTAAACAGTTTAACCCACCTGGATTCCAGCAACCACAGCAGTATGCTACAAGGCAATCATATCCTCAACAGGGAAGTGCAGCTGCACCTACTAGTGCTGATTTTGAGGAACTTAAGCTGTTGTGCAAGAGTCAGGCGGTTTCTATCAAGACCTTGGAAAATCAAATCGGTCAATTAGCCAATGCAGTGCTCAATCGTCAACCTGGCACTCTTCCCAGTGACACGGAAGTACCAGGCAGGAAGGAAGCTAAAGAGCAAGTCAAGGCTATTACCTTAAGGTCTGGAAAAGTAGCTGACGCTGAAAAGGCAAAAGAAGTAGAAGCTGAAATTAGAGGTGAAGAATCTAAGCAAAAGGAGAAAGCGGCGGAACCAAGGAAGACTACTGTTTAACACACTCTGCCTGAGGCTAATACAGGGGAGAAACAGCTCTATCATCCACCACCTTTTCCTAAGAGATTGCAGCAACAAAAGCTGGATAGACAGTTCGGGAAGTTTCTGGAGGTGTTCAAGAAACTTCACATCAATATACCTTTCGCTGAGGCTCTGGAACAAATGCCCAGTTATGCGAAGTTTATAAAGACTATTCTTTCAAGGAAGGTGAAACTGGATGACCTTGAAACCGTTGCTCTCACGGAAGAATGCAGCGCTGTTCTGCAGCAAAAGTTACCACCAAAACTGAAAGATCCAGGAAGCTTCACCATTCCTTGCACCATTGGCAATCTAACTTTTGACAAGTGCCTTTGTGATTTGGGAGCAAGCATTAATCTGATGTCGTTGTCGATCTTTAAAAAGCTGGATCTGCCTGATCCAAAACCCACATACATGTCGCTACAATTGGCTGACCGTTCCATTACTTACCCAAGGGGCATAGTTGAGGATGTGCTCGTCAAGGTGGATAAGTTCTTCTTTCCAGCAGATTTTGTTATTCTGGATTTTGAGGAAGATAAGAAGATTCCCATAATCTTGGGAAGGCCTTTCTTGGCTACTGGCCGTACCTTGATAGATGTGCAAAAAGGGGAACTTACTATACGGGTCCAAGATCAGGATGTGACCTTCAACGTATTCAAGGCAATGAAATTCCCTACAGAAGATGAGGAGTGCTTAAAATTGGATGTGATTGATTCTGCGGTTACTTCGGAATTCGATCACATGCTAATGTCTGATGCATTGGAAAAGGCCTTAGTGGGGGATTTTGACAGCGATGATGAAGATAGCAACGAGCAATTACAATATCTGAACGCTTCTCCCTGGAAGAGAAAGCTGGACATACCATTTGAATCTCTTGGTACTTCTGACCTTAAGAACGCTGAAGGGAAGCTCAAACCATCAATAGAGGAAGCACCTACCTTGGAGCTCAAGCCATTACCTGAGCACTTGAGGTATGCTTTTTTAGGTGATTCATCTACGTTACCTGTTATTATTTCATCTGACCTTTCAGGTAGTGAGGAAGACAAGCTCTTAAGGATTTTGAGAGAATTCAAATCGGCTATAGGATGGACCATAGCAGACATCAAGGGGATAAGTCCTTCATATTGTATGCATAAAATTCTGCTAGAGGAAGGTAGTAAGCCAACTGTGGAACAGCAGCGAAGACTGAATCCCATCATGAAGGAGGTGGTGAAGAAAGAAATTCTGAAATGGCTAGATGCAGGCATCATTTATCCTATTTCTGACAGCTCATGGGTGAGCCCCGTACAATGTGTACCTAAGAATGGAGGTATCACTGTGGTCGCAAATGAAAAGAATGAGCTCATCCCTACTCGAACAGTTACAGGATGGAGAGTATGCATGGATTATAGAAAATTGAACAAAGCCACAAGGAAGGATCACTTCCCTCTTCCATTTATTGATCAGATGCTTGACAGATTGGCGGGTCATGAGTATTTTTGTCTTCTGGATGGTTATTCCGGGTATAATCAGATTTGTATTGCACCAGAGGATCAGGAAAAGACTACCTTCACTTGTCCATTTGGCACGTTTGCTTTTCGCAGAGTTTCGTTTGGGTTATGTGGCGCCCCGGCCACCTTTCAGAGATGTATGATGGCTATATTCTCTGACATGATTGGAAATAACGTTGAAGTGTTCATGGATGACTTCTCCGTCTTTGGACACTCATATGATGAATGTTTGAATAATCTGCGCACCGTACTCAAAAGATGCGTGGAAACTAATTTGGTGCTCAATTGGGAGAAATGTCATTTTATGGTGCGTGAAGGCATTATCCTTGGGCATAAGGTCTCTAGCAAGGGTCTGGAGGTGGACAAGGCCAAGGTGGGAGTCATTGAAAATCTTCCCCCACCTAATTCTGTGAAAGGAATCCGTAGTTTTCTTGGTCATGCGGGTTTTTATCGACGATTCATCAAGGACTTTTCAAAGATATCTAAGCCGTTGTGCAATTTGCTTGAGAAAGATGTGCCTTTCAAATTTGATGATGAATGTTTGGCAGCATTCGAGACTCTCAAGAAGAGTTTGATCACTGCACCAGTTATTACAGCACCAGAGTGGACAGAACCGTTTGAGATGATGTGTGATGCAAGTGATTATGCGGTAGGTGCAGTTCTGGGACAGCGCAAGAAAAATCTCTTCCATGTGGTCTACTATGCGAGTAAGACTTTAAATGGTGCCCAATTGAACTACACCACTACTGAGAAGGAGCTTTTGGCTATAGTCTTTGGTTTTGAGAAATTTCGATCTTATCTGCTTGGTACGAAAGTAATAGTATTCACTGATCATACAGCTATTCGCTATCTGGTTTCCAAGAAGGATTTGAAGCCGAGACTCATTCGTTGGGTGCTTTTACTTCAGGAATTTGAGTTAGAGATCAAAGATAGAAAAGGTACTGAGAATCAAGTAGCTGACCATCTCTCTAGGTTGGAGAATCCCGATTCTACTTCACAAGATAGGACGTTAATCAATAAATCTTTTCCGGATGAGCAGTTGTTTGCAATTCAGGAGGAAGAACCATGGTTTGCAGATATTGTAAACTATCTCGTCAGCAATATAATGCCTCCTAATTTGACATCCGCTCAAAAGAAGAAGTTTCTGCATGAGGTGAAGTGGTATATGTGGGATGAACCATATTTGTTTAGACAGGGAGCTGACCAGATCATCAGGAGATGTATCCCGTTCTGTGAGACGGAGGGGATATTATGAGACTGCCATTCCACGGTTTATGGTGGACACTATGGTGGTGAGAAGACGGCAGCTCGTATTCTGCAAGCAGGTTTTTTCTGGCCTACTTTGTTCAAGGATGCTCACCAGTTTGTTTTAAGGTGTGATCGTTGCCAAAGAGTGGGAAATTTGTCAAGGAAGGATGAGATGCCATTAAATGTGATGCTTGAAGTCGAGGTCTTTGATGTGTGGGGAATCGATTTTATGGGGCCTTTTATCTCGTCTTGCAATAATCAGTACATCTTGCTGGCAGTCGATTATGTCTCAAAATGGGTCGAAGTTAAAGCTTTACCGACAAATGATGCAAAGGCAGTGCTAAATTTTCTTCATAAGCAAATTTTCACAAGGTTTGGAACACCTCGGGTAATCATAAGTGATGAAGGATCGCATTTTTGTAACCGTACGTTCACTTCTATGATGCAGCGTTATAATGTGAATCATCGAGTAGCTACTGCCTATCATCCGCAAACAAATGGTCAAGCGGAAGTGTCTAACAGAGAGATAAAGCGCATTCTAGAGAAGGTTGTTTGTCCGTCAAGGAAGGATTGGTCTTTAAAGCTCGATGAAGCTGTTTGGGCTTACAGAACAGCATACAAAACTCCACTTGGGATGTCACCGTTTCAGTTGGTGTACGGTAAGGGATGTCATCTACCTGCGGAGCTTGAGCATAAGGCCTACTGGGCATTGAAGAAGTTGAACCTGGATTTAGATGCAGCTGGTAAGAAAAGAATGCTTCAGCTTAATGAACTTGATGAATTTCGACTTCAAGCGTACGAAAATAACAAAATGTATAAGGAAAAGGTGAAGAGGTGGCACAATAGGAAGCTACATCCAAAGTTATTTGTGCCAGGGCAACAAGTTCTCTTATTCAACTCTCGGCTCCGACTTTTTCCTGGGAAGTTGAAATCAAGGTGGTTTGGACCTTTTATTGTCAAAACTGTGTTTCCACATGGAGCAGTGGAAATTTTTGAGAATGATCCGGACCAAGCATTCAAGGTTAACGGTCAGCGGTTGAAGCACTATTATGGGGACATGGCAAACCGAGAAGTGGTTAGTGCCATTTTGTTGACTACTTGAGAATGGTACGAAACGTCAAGCTAATGACGAAAAAGAAGCGCTGCGTGGGAGGCAACCCATGAATTGTTGTTACAGGAACCCTTAGAAGTTAATAACCTATCCAAAAACACAAAAAAAATCAGAAAACAGGGGCTGAAAAAAAAAATTCCAGTGACCTCATGAGCGCCCGCTCAGCTTTGCTGAGCGACCGCGCAGCAAGCTGAGCGCCCGCTCAGCTTTGCTGATCGACTGCTCAGGGGTCGAGTACCAGAATTTTTTTTTATAGTTCAGAAAAAAAAAACACAAAAACAGTTTTAGCCCATAAACCCACGATTTGTTTCCACTACCCCATCATGTTACCCCTTAATTTCCAAACCCTAATCTAATCCACACCCTATATATACATACACCTATCCTACATATCTCCCACAAAACTTCCTACACTTAAACCCTCTCCCAAACATCAAAAATCAGTTCTTACACACTTTTATTCACGAATCAATGGCACCCAAGAGAGCACGCACTATTGACAGCAGCAGCACAGTTCCTACTGCTGATTCATCGAGGGGTACTGCTGCAAGGCCTCGGTTAACTGACAGAGCCGCGGAGGAGGAGTACACTAGGCTATTGGGGAAGCCGATTCTGAAGGAGAGGGGGTTTTTACCATCGGGGAGGGATGGTGAGTTGCTGCCCATGATTGCAGAGAAGGGGTGGATAGCTTTTTGTGAGTCACCCGAAGCGGTACCGATGAGCGTTGTTCACGAGTTCTACGCGAACGCGAAGGCCGAAAAGAATGGGTTTTCTGTGGTCCGAGGGCTGATGGTTGATTATCATCCTGCGGCGATTCGCCGTGTGATTGGACAACGAGAGAGGAAGCCCGAGGAGGAGAACTGGAATGAAAAGACTGCTGAGGATTTTGACTTGGATTTGATTTGTGCGACTCTCTGTCGACCGGGCACAGTTTGGACCTGCAGGACCGGCACTAATGAGTATCGTCACTTTCCGGCGATCACCATGAACAGGTATGCCCGTGCATGGAATGCATTTATTTGTGCTAATATTTTGCCTTCTTCGCATGCACACGAGGTCACAGTTGAGAGAGCACAGTTGTTGTGGGGAATTCTGAATGAGGAATACTATGTGGACCTTGGTGAGTTTATCTACCAAGGAATTCTGAAGTTTTTGAGGGGAGCGAAGCATATGAACATCCCTTATACATCTACGGTTACGAAGCTATGCCGAGCAGTGGGAGTGAACTGGACGGCTCATGAGCAGTTGCAGTTGCCAGCAGCTCCGATTGATTCTGGCACTCTGAATGGGATGCAGGAGTGGACCGGTGGTGAGCCTGAGGAGCATGGGCTGGGGTATCGTCTTCCAGGAGGGCGTCCAGCACGAGGTGCTACTATGGCTAGGCCAGGGCGTGGTGAGGCTGGTTCTTCGAGAGCTCAGGAGGGTGCTGGGATGGTTGATGCCCAGTATAGGAGGCTTTCACAACGGATGGATGCCATGTATGAGACGCAGAGCAGGTTTGCTCAGGAGCTCACCCTTGCGTTAGGGACTGCTTTTCGAGGCCTTGGATCTGATATCCAGTGGCCAGTTTTTGGTGAGGACTCTGCATACCCGCCGCCTGATACTCCACCCACTGAGGGTGATGATGATGATGACTCCGAGTAGGTATACCCTGTGTTCCTTTCTACTACTTTCACTGAGGACAGTGAAGATTTTTAGTTTGGGGTGGTAGTTAAGGAATATTGTGTGTGTGTCATTTAGTTGCATATTCATGATAGTTTAGTTCATATAGTTGCATAATTTATGCCATATAGTTTTTTTTGTTATGAATGTCATGTAGCTCATGCATTTACCATGATCCCTTTTGCAATGATTTATCGACTAAATTGTGATATTGATGCGAGTGTAGTGATAGCATTAAAGTGATATTAAGTTGTGTAGGTTGATATGCATGCTAGAAACAATTGTAAGTCCACTAAGTCTTAGAAAATGCGTAAGGGCTAGATTGTTGTTATGATTTGGTTGTTTTCAAGGTCAATCTACTTATTATGCTTAGAATTCGATTATAGGTTCTTAGTGATAAAGGCATGAAAAAGAAAAAATTTTGGAGAAAAAAATATGGAAGTTGTTGCTAGTTGTGGCTAGGCGTCAAATGGCTAGTAGCCGGCTCGCATATGGTGCGAGTAGTCTAGGGTTCAGCAAGATGGAGCGAAACGCACTTGCTCAGAAGTTAAAAAAAAAAATTAAAATTTTTTTGCATAATTGATCAAGAGTGGGCTCTTTGGTATTCGAGTTATTAAGTTCTTAGGGGACTTTGTGCCTAGTGACCTAAGGCTTTTAGAGTCTGGGATCCGCTAACCTAACGCTCGTTACATGGATACCATTGTATAAGTCTTTTGTGGACCTCACTCATTGCACGGTCAAATAAGCATTTGAGTTGTAAATAAAAAGCACGATTCCGTAGTAAGCTCCAGAGTTCTTGTAGTGTTGTATATCACTTTGTGCCTAGAATTTTTTATTCTTTGTATAATCGTAGGATTGCCTTGAGGATAGTCTAGTCATAGTAATTGGTCTAGTTCCATAGCATATCTGTTAAGCATTTGCACACACCACATTTCTGGCTGTATGTCCATTTGCATGAGTTTATTGATCTTTAGTTGTCTAACTGCATTCGTTGGGATATGGCAATTTGGTTGATTAATTGTAGTAAGGGGGATCGCTGCATTTTCATATAGATTGCATTCATGCATGTTTTTATTTGTTTTTGAGTCTGTGACGCTTGAGGACAAGCATCGATTTAAGTTTGGGGGTGTGATAAGTGGCATTTTATACCACTTAGAGCGTCTTAAAATGGCTTAAATTGGTGTCTTGAAATCAAGTATTTTGTGTATTTGATGCATTTTTCTAGTGTTTATGCATTTCAGGGTTTTAGTTGCATTTCGGGGGAGGAATCATCAAGAATAAGCCTTGGCATGTGTTCACCATTGCGAGAGGAAAGAAACGGGCAGATTACGGTGAAGAAACGGAGCAAAATCAGAATTTTTCCAGTAGAGGTCTGAGGGCCCGCTCAGCATTGCTGAGCGGCCGCGCAGCAAGTTGAGCGCCCGCTCAGCTAGGCTGAGCGGCCGCGCAGGGTCGGGAAAAAAGACAAATTATTTTAGGACTTCTACTTCTGTTTGGTTTCCACTTCTATGTAATCTGAGTTTTATGGGACTATTATATAAGTAGATTTGAGACGTTTTCACAAGTATGGATTGAAGAAGATTGTGTTTTTACGCAAGGAGCGAAGGAGATAAGGAAGAAGACCGATTTAGCACACCGCAACGAAGAGGAAGCATATCTTCTTGTGATTCTTGTTTCGTTGTAACGTTGGATGCTAGCTTTCTTGCTTTGAACTTATTTACTCTTGTGACGTACTCTGTTTTAATATAATTAGTTTAGTTATTATTTTCTTGTGTTTGTTTATCATGATTTCATATGAACCCATGATGACGATAAGTGCTATTGTGGGCTAATCGTGATCATGGGGTTGCAACGGATTTATTATGGAATTCTTTAGTTAATTGTTTAATACTTTAGTGTGTGATGATTGCATGATATCTCGTATTGGTTGTGCGTATTCGTCTTATGTGCGTCGCGAACATATAAGATAGGGTGTTAATCTCTTGTGAAGCGACGGTGGATCTTGAGATTTAGAACTTGCCATGCTAGCATAGGTTCATGTACGTTGTGCATGATTAGTGGGTAACTCTAACAGTTTTATTTGCCCTATGTAATCAAAAGGATAACTTGTGCTTAAATCGTTGTGTTGTCAATTTCTGTAGATATATGGGAACTCAACATAATTGATCACTATTCAACTTCTATCTTAATTGTGGATGCTTGGAAGAATGGTATTAGTACAATGAAAGTTGGCTTTTATCAGTTTCGTGTTATTCGATTAATATCATCACTGTCACATGCTAAAGGTAATAACAATGGCTATAGAAGGAAGTAATAATGAAGTTGTGATCTCATGAGTGTTTTATTATTGATAAATTGAAGTGTTAGTTAAGTGATTAATTAAGTAGTTAATTATAGTTAATATTTAATCAACAATTTTAAGTGTTAGTCTCTTAACATTGAGAAGTAATCATACATTGGTGAGTGAGTTTAATTAGACAATAATTTAGTCTGAGTCTCTGAGGGAACGAACTAGAAAGTATTCTATATTACTTGTGAACGCGTATACTTGTGTGAATATTAGCGCGTGTTTTCGCCCTAACAGAATGCCCAATGAACAAACCAGCAGCTTCGGGAGCAAGCAGGGCTGCTTCTAATAAGCCACCTACTGCGAGGACTTTCAACATGACAGTCCAGGATGCTATGAAAGATTCAGATGTGATAGCAGGTACCCTTTCTCTAAATTCAGTCAGTACAAACGTTTTATTTGATTCGGGAGCAACTAAATCTTTTATATCAAAGGACTTTGCGCGTAAGTTAAGACTTAAGGCTGAACCCTTGATAGAACCCTTGCAAGTAGAAATAGCCAATCATGAAATTATTCCTGTTAACCAGATTCACCCCGCCTGTGAGATAGGCATAGGGGAGCAATCCTTTAGTGTTGATCTGATTCCTTTTAAATTAGGGGAGTTTGATGTAATTTTAGGAATGGACTGGCTATCTAGCAATGATGCTCAGATAGACTGTAAAGGGAAGAAAGTTAAGCTAAATATCCCAGGGAAGAAAGAAGTTGTATTTAGAGGAAAGAGGCAGACGCAGAGATTTTTGACCATGGCCCAGGCCAAAAGGATGCTACGAAAAGGAAATGAGGCCTACCTAGCCTATGTGGTGGACACGCAGAAGGAGGTGTCTAACTTACAAGATATTCCAGTAGTCAACGAATTTGAAAGATGTATTCCCACAAGACCTTCCGGGATTACCACCCGATAGAGTGATTGAATTTGCTATTGAGTTGGCCCCAGGGACGGCGCCAGTTTCAAAAGCACCTTACCGGTTAGCCCCGTTAGAAATGAAGGAATTAGCTATCCAATTGCAGGAACTCTTGGATAAGGGTATGATAAGACCCAGTGTGTCTCCATGGGGAGCACCAGTTTTATTTGTTAAGAAGAAAGATGGGAGCATGAGGTTGTGCATAGACTATCGAGAGTTGAACAAGCTAACCATAAAGAACAGGTACCCATTACCTAGAATAGACGATCTGTTCGACCAGCTAAAGGATGCTGTTTATTTTTCCAAGATCGACCTGAAAACTGGATATCACCAACTAAAGATTAAACCCGAAGATATTTCCAAGACAGTGTTCCGTACCAGGTATGAGCATTATGAGTTCTTGGTAATGTCCTTTGGATTAACCAACGCCCCAGCGGCTTTCATGGATTTAATGAATAGAGTATTTAAGAAGTACTTGGACAAATGTGTGATAGTTTTTATTGATGATATTTTGATCTACTCAAGAACTGAGGCAGAATATGCAGAGCATTTGAGGATAGCTCTAGGAATACTCAGAGAGGAACAGTTATATGCCAAATTCTCGAAGTGTGAATTCTGGCGGAATGAAGTACAGTTTTTAGGACATGTGATCAATAAAAAAGGAGTATTGGTCGACCCCTCCAAGATAGAGGCGGTCTCAAATTGGGAAAGGCCAACCACACCCACAGAGGTAAGGAGTTTTATAGGATTGGCCGGCTACTATCGTAGATTTGTACAGGACTTTGCGAAGATCGCAGCCCCTTTGACCCGACTTACTCGTAAGACAGAGAAGTTTGAATGGACGGAGAAATGCGAGAACAGTTTTCAGGAATTAAAGAAAAGGTTGATAACGGCTCCGGTGTTGGCATTGCCGGACGGAAAAGGAGATTTTGTGATATATAGTGACGCATCGCACAAAGGACTAGGGTGTGTGCTTATGCAGCACGGTAAAGTGATTGCGTATGCGTCGAGACAACTGAAGGAATACGAGGTTAGATATCCTACTCATGACCTTGAGCTTGCGGCAATAGTATTTGCCTTAAAAATTTGGAGGCACTACTTGTATGGAGAGAAGTGCGAGATTTTCACAGACCATAAGAGCCTCAAGTACATATTTACGCAGAAAGAGCTCAACATGCGCCAGAGGAGATGGTTAGAACTAATCAAGGACTATGATTTTGAGATTCTCTATCATCCAGGGAAAGCCAATGTGGTGGCTGATGCCCTTAGTAGAAAGGAAAGACTCAGAATGATAACAACTTCGGAAGAATTGATAAGGGATTTTGAGAGAATGGAAATAGAAGTAAAGGTAACTGAAACCGGAACTGAAAAGCTTTTTGAGATCTCAATGTAGCCCGAGTTATTGGAAAAGATCAGATTGTGCCAGGAGAAAATAATGAATGAAGGCAGAGAGTCAATGACTGGAGAGGAGATCCATACTGAGAAAGATGATAAAGGGATAATGAGGTACTCCTACCGGATTTGGGTTCCGAATGTTCAAGAGCTTAAAGATGAGATATTGGATGAAAGCCATAGTTCAAGGTATTCCATTCACCCGGGAAGTACAAAGATGTATAGGGATTTGAAGGAATATTACTGGTGGCCCAACATGAAGAGGGACGTAGCAGAATGGGTAAGCAAATGTTTGACTTGCCAAAGGGTAAAGGCAGAGCACCAGAGACCCAGTGGACTCTTACGACCCCTGGAGATTCCCGAATGGAAATGGGAACAGATAGCGATGGATTTTGTTGTAGGCTTGCCAAGGACGAAAGCCAATCACGACGCCATTTGGGTAATTATAGACCGACTGACAAAGTCAGCTCATTTCATTCCTATCAATGAGAGATACACAGTCGATAGACTGGTGGACATTTACCTTAAGAAAATAGTGACGCGACATGGAGTCCCAGCGTCCATTGTCTCAGATCGAGACCCCAGGTTCAACTCCAGATTTTGGAGGAGCTTTCAGGAATGTGCGGGGACCAAGTTAAATATGAGTACCGCGTACCATCCCCAGACGGATGGGCAGAGTGAAAGGACCATCCAGACACTAGAGGATATGTTGAGAGTCTGTGCAATAGACTTTAAAGGGAGTTGGGATGATCACTTGTCGTTGATCGAGTTTTCTTATAACAATAGCTTTCATGCTAGCATCGGAATGCCGCCTTATGAGGCCCTGTACGGAAGAAGGTGTCGATCTCCCTTATACTGGGATGAAGTAGGGGAGCAGAAGATGCTCGGACCCAAAGTGGTCCAAAGGACCAAAGATATAGTGGATCTTATCAGAGGGCGGCTTGTAGCAGCCCAAGACAGACAGAAGAAATATACAGACCTAGCCCGAAAGGACAAAGAATATGAAGTCGGGGACTTAGTACTGCTAAAGGTATCCCCTTGGAAGGGATTAATGAGGTTCGGAAGGAAAGGAAAACTAAGCCCAAGATACATTGGACCTTTTGAGATATTAAGACGGATTGGAAAGTTAGCTTACGAGCTAGCCTTACCCCCTAATTTGCAACAAGTTCATAATGTGTTCCATGTGTCAATGCTAAGGAAGTATCATCGGGATGCCAGACACATAGTGGAGTACGAGCAGGTGGATATGCAGCCAGATCTAACTTACGTGGAGAAGCCAGTAAGGATTATAGATAAGAAGGAGCAGGTGCTTCGGAACAAAGTAATCAAGCTAGTCAGAGTACTATGGCAGAATCATAATGTGGAAGAATCAACTTGGGAACTAGAGAGCACAATGCTAGAAAAGTACCCCCATTTGTTTTCTGTTTGATTCCGGGATGGAATCCTTTTAAGGAGGGGAGACTGTAATAACCCCCAAAATTTTCAACTTTTTGTAACCCTTGTGAATAGTGTTTTAGCTGAATGAGAAAACTTTTCATGCCGCACTATGTAGGGGTTCTATTATGGATATTCTGAGATTTTATTAGTACTCTATATGGTATATGAGTGTATGTAAAGATCGTTAGAATCCAATTTCCGAACACTTTGGTTTTTCCCGGAAATACACTAGATACGGAGAGAATTGAGTATAAGGTAACAGGATAAAAAGGATTTAAATTAAAGGATTATAATAGAGGATCATAAAAAGGAATATAATATATTGCGAAAGGTTAATGGAACCTAAGTAATAAGATCCCGGGTATGATCCTTCAAACGATAAATGAAAACGAAAGTTAAGCGAACCGTATAACAGATCAGCGGTCATTAGGCAAACAATTAGGAAGTTAAGCAAAGGGATTAGAGAGAGTGATGTCACCCAACCAATGAAAAGAGGACAAGGAGGGAAAGATGACATCACAACATGACATGGGCATGACATGGGAAGGAAGGAGATGTGGTGGATTTGTAACCACACAAAATCAAGGTTAAAGTGGTAATTAACTAAAACAAACACAAAACCAATCAACCAAGCCAAGCAAATCATTTCATCAAAACACAAAAAGAATCAATTCTCTCATTCAAGCAAGTTAGCTCTCGGCTTTTTACTATTGCAAAGGGAGAGAAATTCAAAACTCAAGATCCAAGCTTCCTAAATTGGTGAGTTAATTCCCTAATCATCCTTATGCTTAGTTAGGGCTATATCATGAGTTTAAGCCATCAATTCCTTCTCAATCTTCTTCATTTAATCAATGAAGAAGACAATGAATAGTGTTTTCAAGTTTTTAACTTGAAATTTTTCTTGATTTCCTTGAAGATCCAAGCATTCCTAAGACTTCTCAAGGCTTCTTAAGGCTTCCTAGCTCCTCCCACCAATTCGAGGAAGGTATATCATCTCCAAACCCTAGATTCCTATGTATTATAAGATGATTTTGATTAGTAGGGTGATATTGTAGCTTAATGTTTGTGATTTAGAGTTTGGGATTGAAATGGTATTGAAATGGAATGGTAAATGTTGTTGTTTTGGTTAAAAGATTGTAGTATAGTTAAATTCAAGCTTAGGCATAAGTATGAATGTTAAAATTGAATTGGTTGGGGCTGATATGATGTGATAAGGATGGATGTTGGTTGTATGTTTGATTTGAGGTTGAATTGGGTTGGTTTTGAATGGTTTTAAATTGGGAAATCGCGTAAACATAGCCCTCGTAACGTCCGATTTTCTTTGGACTGCTTTTGTGCATAACATTAGGACCCGAGAACCCCCTGCTAGATTTTGACCATTGCCATGTCTAAATAGCTCGTGTTACGAGCTTCATTTTGATATGTAGTTCGTTCGATTCCGATGCACGGTTTAGGAGAAACGACCGTTTCAAGTAACGGCGTTTCGCGAACGAAACTTTTCCCCTCGCCTTACTTTGAAACATAGGTTAAAGACCAAAAAGGGTTAATTAATGTATTAAACATTTATGGTAAGTGTGTTAGGCAGTTAGTAAGACACTCGCGAAGGAATCGCCTTAAAACTCGTAAAGGTTAAATTATTAAGAGAATCAATAAGCGCAAAACAAGCGTTAGAGTCTAAGTTAGTTAAAGTATAGATTTACAAGTGACTTTGGTTTAATTCCAACTTACTTGTTGTTTATAGGTTACCAAACTCGTCCCGAGCCTTTTATCACCCCAAGTCGCTCAGGCAAGTTTTCTATCCGTTATACTGTTGTTGTGATGTATTTGTGTATATGCATGATCTTGCGTTAAATGCATATTTGTTATAGCAGATTCTTGCGATATATTGTAGCATGTTATATGGTACATATGCATGCCGGTTTCGTATTCTTGCCATATATATATCTGTTGGTTCAGTTGATAATACCTATGCTAGAGGTTAGCAGTATTTTGCATATACCCTTATTATAAGGACCCAAAAGGTGAAAACATTTTCTAAAACCGGGAGTCGAGGATCCCGAGTAGATTTTGTATATATGTATATATATATTCATATATATATATGGTTATAGTTTTCAAAACTATTAATCGAATAAGGGTTATTCGATAACTTTATATTATTTATTGAATATTATTTCGAATATTATTCGAGGGCTTATGACTCTTTTATATTATTATTGGATATTACTTGGATATTCATTTGAGGATGTATGACTCCTTTACTTTATGAATATTATTTATAATATTCATTCGAGGTATTATGACTCCGCTTATTACTGCAATATATTCTTTATTTTATTAAAGAATAAGGTGTCAATAATCAAACTTATTTTCGATTATTCAAATAAAGATAGTACTTTCGTATAAGTATATTTTTGGTTATTTAATACTCGTTTCAAGTATAAGTTTTAATACTTCTACTTCAATTATTTTTATAAAGATTATTCTTTATGGGAATATTATTTAAATAATAATATTCAGACATTTTCTAAATATACTGGGGACTGATTTACTTCATTAAATCAGCTTTACTCCAAACACTCTTTAAAGTATTTTCGAGTCTTCAAAATGATTTTTAAAAGTTAGAGCGGATCCCAAAACTCATTTTTATATTTAAGATCTTCCTTTTTAAGGGGATTTAAATACTCGCTCAAAACCTAAGGGATCCGGCTCTGTGGTGTATTTTATATTCGCAACAAGGTTGCAGTTTTGGTAAATGAATTGATTACTTACCCAACGTTCGGGAAGTAAGTCCATCTATTGAGTCGGCATAAGCAACATGGGCTCAGTGGGCGTCCATGATAGTGTAAGTGGCTCAGTGGGAGTCCATCAAATGCATAAGTGGCTGAGTGGCAGTCCAGCATAAGGTCCTATTGAGACCAGGGTGATGACCAGTGGGGAATTCGTCCATCTACTAGTAGAAAAGGTTACTTATTGGTATCCTTGCCTGATCAGCAAGATACCAGGTTTATGCCAAAATTCTTTCCTTTCCAAATTTATTGGATATTGCAATTTTGTTCATACTTTACATGACAGAGGTTTTCAGGAAACGTATGTATATATATAGGTGTATACATATATCGGAACTTAATGAAGTATATCATAACTTCATTTCCTTTAATAATATTTCAAATATTTAATCTATTCAAATCTTGTCTTGTAGTCTCATCTATGTGATGAACTGGTAAAAGCTCATTATACTTTGAACAGTGGTAGTTCAAGTAGCTTTATAAATGATATAGTGTAGTGAAGTATTTGGTAACTTCATCCCTTGTTTTTACTTATATCTAGTAAGTAATTATCTTACACATGATAAAAGATTCTAGTAAGTATCTATTTAGATACTTTTATTATTGTTATCACTATATATTATCTTGCGAGCTGTAAGGCTCACTCTTGCTTTATTTCTTCATCACACAACAACAGTTAGGAAAGATGGCCAGACTCCAGCAGACCCAGCGCAAGCACGTGGGAAGCGTCCCGCGTCTTCCCGATGATGTTGTAGCTGCTATAGCTGCAGAGGTAGATCTATTGTAGATCAGACCATCTACTTTTGAGAATCAATTATGTATAATTATAACTTATGGCAGATAATGGCAATTAACTGTAAATTTATCAAGTAATCATTTTGGGTTGTAATAACTTTTAAATTGTGGATTCAAAGACTTGTACTTATTTCAATTTCATCTCTGAGACTATAACGGGTTGTGGTGTGTGTTAGTGTGGGGTCACAACATAAGGTTGTTTATTATTAATAAAGTGAAGTGATATTGTGGAAAGAAAGACCGTGACGACTCGGATCCCCGACCCCGGATCTGGGGGTGTTACAATTACTCCACCATCTTGATCACTTAAGAACTAGACTTTGGGAATAATATTGACATCAAACCCTTTATCTCAGCAGATATGTTCTTTAGTGTCCTCTGATTTTCAGTGTGGTGTTATGTCTGACTAGTTGATCCTTCTTTTGCTCCCCCAAGCTGTTGCTGGGATTTCCTGAAAATTCTTACCCTTGCTGACTGGCTTCATTGAAATAATGAGTTGTGTTACACACTGCCATTCCACTGCTTGGATATTAATCATCAATACCATTAATTTCACCTTTAACAACTTGGAGCATGGAGTTATTGAACTGTGCACTTAGACTTTCAATCATCTTCTATTGATCAACCATAAATTCCATGTAGGTTGTAGACTCCACTGAGTAGCCATGGATAATATCCTAACTAGTCTTAGCTACAAATGCCAGGATCTTCAAACAACAAAACATAATTCATTGTTTGCTTTTGTAGAATATTCTCTCCAAACGCTTTCATGTTATCTAGTGTTTGCTTCTATTGGCCATTAAATCGTTAGTGGTCTTCATGTATACATCCTGATCGAGGCTTGATCTTACTTGTTGCAAACTGTATTGACTTCTCCATCCCTTTGGTATTTATAAAGTCTTGATTAGCTTGATATTATCCTTGTTGCTTTAATCAAGTTCCGGTTCTTCCTTCGTACCACTCCATTATGACACGGAGCTCCTAGTGCTGAATATGTCTCAGAATATTCTTGTTGTTACAGATATTAATCAGAACTGCTTCTTGAATTCAGTCCCATTATCTGACCACAAGATCATTTCTTTTACAGTTGCTTCCAGTTTGATCTTCTGATACAATCAATCACCATTTGTGATGTCCTTTCTTGATAATGCACAAACAATAACTTTGTTTAATAAGAGTAGCCATCAAACATCACTAAGGTATATCTTTACTTTGATGTGATGTTGTCTTTGAGTCCTCTTTGTGACATGCCTCACAATTATTATCCTTCTGAATTCCAGATGAGGCAGTCCTCTCACTAATCCCTTTTTACAAAAGAGTTCTTTGAGTTGATATTCAAGGGTGAGAGCTTCTAATGCCATAGCTAAACTTTTGTCAGATGAAGCTTTACAGTAGAAACCATTGACTTCACTTTTCTTGAGATTCAAGTCTAACCATAAGCATATCCTTTTCTTACTCTAACGAGAGCAAGCTTCTCAACCTTCCTGCTTCGGGTGAGACACTAATCCTTCGTTGAATTGACATTTGTCCTTCGATACAGAACTGTCTGATAAGAGGATTTGTGCCTTGATTCTTCATCAAGAAAGATGCTTCAATTGTTATCAGTGACTCCAATGATTAATTGTTATCAGTGATAGAAATTATTGAATCCATGATGACATCCCTTATTCTGTATAGCTTATCCCGTGACGAAAACCTTTGGTGTCATCTCCAAAGATTATTGACGGAGTAGCTTTTGTTGATCACATTTGATTGTGAGGCTCTTTCTTTGATCATATTCCTTGAGTATGAATTATCAAGAATACATAAGAATCAATTAACCTGTTATGTCTTGCACTCACAAATGGATTAACAGTTCTTGGTACCCAACTTATCAGTTTGGGTCCAGATGGATTAGAGATATTATTATAAACAGATATAACAACAGCTGTAACCTTATCATACTAATTCTTATCTTTGACGGACTATTTTCTCCATTTTAATACCCTTGACAAATTTGTCTCTAGGCTAGGGGAAAATGGTTCCAACCGTACATAAGGAGGACTAGCAGTCTTTGCCCTCTTGTAATCCTAAACATGCTTTCTACAATTAATGCAAGTACTAAGAGATGCATTCATGGAATAAAAATAAGGAAGCATTGAAATAGGAATACATGGCATTCATTCAGAAACATTGCACATAAAAATTAAGCAATATAGGCATGATATGGAATAAATGAAATTAAAAATTAAATTACTAATTCAATCTAGTCCAATCCTGTCATTATATCTCATCTATTGTCTCAATCCAATTATAAACTCACACCTTAACAAACAATTCAGAATAAATGAGCAAATCATATTCTAATAGGATACATTGAATAAGAATAAACAAAGGTCTTAAGTGATGGAAAATATATGTCTCACTAAAGCAATTAATCATGTTCAACAAATATTCAAACACATATTTAAGATCATCTAAAGTAACATGCACAAGTTAAAGATCAATCCTAGTTACCAGAAAAATATTCTAGTGAACTAGTTCACAATTATCAATGTGTGATACTATCATGCTTGTGCGAGTGTTAAATATTTAAACACTAAGATTTTATCATGCATTGAATATTGAGAACAAAATATTGCAGTGGTTCAAGATATGAAAGCAAGATATTCATGATTCTCGTCATCTAATGTATTCCAACTCTTTCCCGTGCACTATAAAATTTGACTGGCCGTTTCCCTAAGAAAATATTCCACCTTTGTCACAGCTCTTCAACTGAATCCCTACTCATCCTTATTTGTCAAGCTTCTTGTTCTGTTGAAGTAAAACCCCTGATAGTTACTTGACACATATATCTTGTCAGAACTGTAACTATCAAATCTTGTTTCTGTCCAAATTTCAGTCTTGTAATCACCTCTTGAACTGGATCTGTAAAAGTCTCTGCTTCAGAATAGATATGCTTGATCCTTGGATATAGCTTATGTACCCCTTGTGAATCTGATGCGATTAAACTTCCCTGGCATGTGAAACACTGCCCTGACGTCCAGTCCCTCAAGTACTTCTACCTGAGCTACCTTTGATTCAACTATCAGTAACTCTTACATTCTGTCCTGAGGTTCCAACTTTACTGCATGTAACTGAGATGTTTGTATGTCCCCACTATTCTCTCTGACCTCCACAATTCCTACCGATATGATCTCATTGATTCCCGGATAAATGTAGCATTGGTACAAATCACTGTGTGACTGTATAATCTGGAATCATAGAATTGTCGTAAAATCTTCGAGAAAAATTGTAAGAAAACCATTATCTTCAAAAACCGTGTTCGGGAATTTTCCGTCTGAATAACACATGGTCTTCATTTTCTTCGATAGATTAAAATCACCTTTAAAAGCCCGGAGGAATCTTGAGTCTACCAATACTTTCAGTACCTTTAATTTAATATTTAAGAGAAATTTAAATGCTCGGTATTTATAATTTTCTTAGAAAATAAATTAATCAAAAATAAATATTTACATAAAATCTAATTTTCAAGAATTTCAAATTTTCTTAAAAATTAAATAAAACGTAAATTATTATCTAAGAAAAATTCAAATTTAAGAATTTCAAATTTTCTGGAGAAAATAAATAAATCAAAAATAAAATTTTTTGAGGCTACAGAATAATTGAAGTGCTAACTGGCGACTATGTGTACAAATTCTTGCAACCTGCGACTGGTTTTGGCTAACCTGCGACTGGTTTTGGCTAACCTGCGTCGCTTGTACAAATAGTAGAAGCAATAAGTCTCAACCTGCGACCTTCCTATTAAAATCTGGAGTTGCTATTGTAAGTCGCAGGTTAGTGTTATTTTTTTTTAAAAAAAACTAAGTTGCAAGCTGCGACTCTGTTGCAACTACAGGATCCGAGATTTTTCGCGTCTACCAGCTTCCTTTCTATTTTCCACGCGATTGTCCAGGAGCGTGCACTGCAATCCACTCCATTTCTCCCTTTTCTACTCCATTACCATCTAAGTAGGAGACTTGTCCACCAAATCTCTGAACACAAGTCTAGCCCTAAACTCATCTCTATATAAAGGACTCTACCCCTCAACCTAGAACTATGTTTTGGCTTAATCCTCGAATACGGATATACAAGCCACACATGCTTGGTGTGCCCTCGCCGCTATAGCCCCGAGGGAATCATCAAGAACTATGTTTTTAGCTTGATTCTCTACAACATGGAGATACGTAGGCATCTTGCGAGGATATACGGTCCCGACCGCGAGAGCAGCCATTAAAGCTCGAAACTCACAAAATCTAGCATTAATTACTAACGCACCCTAGTTTTTATTTCATAACAGATGTCAACTGAAAAAACCATGTATCGAGCATATATAGGTGTATTGAACTTTTTATGCCTATAATTAGATAAGTTATATATATCTATATTGTCATACTTTAACTATTATATTTTTATGATTCAAATAAATTCAAAATCAGAAAAAAATTGAGGAACTTTCATGTACATAAGTACAATACAACTTGCATTGACATTTGACATTAAGTGTTGTATGACTGATCATTCACAATTTTAACACAACAAATACACGAAATAATTTTTTACCACATTTCTAACTTACAAAAAAATAAAATAATTATGTATAAATCAATATTTTATACATATTTAGAGAATGCTCGTGCATCACACTGGCTAAAGATTATGTTATGTATAAGTAATCGACCTAGCACTGCCTAAAGATTGTGTTATGTATAAGTAATCGATTTTCAAGATAGCTTGTTATTATTTTCTCTATCATTCATAGAGAGTTATATACCATTCTATTTCTCAATTTTTGTTTTTCTTTTAAATGTATGATGGAAAATGAACACAGACACACATATAATTTTTGGCTAATTGTCATTTTGTAAGATAATTTGCTGCCAACTTAAATGAACCAAGAAATGGTGCCATATTTGAATCTGTACACCCCTTTTTTCCTTTTTATTCCTTCGCACACAGCATAATCACAATTGGCAGCCACTGAAAAATCAACCGAGAAAATTTTAAATTAAAAACATTTATTCAATAAAATTTAAGTAGTAAATTAACTTAATTAAATTTATAAAATAAATTTATTTAAATTAAGTTCATAAAATAAACTTATTTAAATTAAATTTATAAAATAAATTTTCTATATCAAATTTACAAAATAAATTTATGTAAATGAAAAATTAATACAATAAATTATTTTTAAGGATCCTGATTAGTGTATCAATCAGTCAGCTCTGATACTAATTGTTAGGTCCCGAATTATTGTAGAAGGGGGTTAAATACGATAATCACTAAATTAATAAATTCTTTCGAATCTTTTACGAATATAAAATTTAGTGCTCGGTTAGTGGTTTCGTGTTCTTGAGAGGAATAGTGTTTAGAACAATAAAACGAGCAACACAAGATATTCGGGGAAATATATATTCGTATATAAATCCGGGAGGGGTGTTGCTACACTCCGGTAAATAAATTAACCGGCTATAATCTAAGAACAACAAAGTTCGTAGCTTCTACAAAAATCAATAAATTAAATCCTATACAATGTTCAAGCTTTTGCTTGTCTAAGGATATAATTACCAGGTAACGATTATAATGCCCCTAAGAATATACAAGAGTTAAACCGGGCATTATAACGTTACTACGGTGAGAAGTTAAACGGATAATCAAAGTTCTTGAACTTCTCTGAAAATCTTTACTTCTATTTTCACGAGCTCTTTGGCAGAGAAGATGAACAGAACAATACAATCTGAATTGCTAAATGATCTGCTGCTTGTGTAGACTTTTTATCAGTAATGTGTGGCTGAGGAGAGAGCTGAGATCAGGGAATATTCCTTGTAACCTGCGACTAGTTATTTCTGCCAATCAGCGACCAACAAATACTAAACTGGCGACTCGTTAACTTGGTTGCTTTATTCTTAAACAAAACAACAAAATACTAACCTGCGACCATCGTATGGTTGCATGGTTAGTTTTGTTTTTATACATCCTCAACCCGCGACCATGTAAATGGTTGCATGGTTTCTTTGTTTTATTCTTTTTTATTTTCTTTTCCTTTTTTAGATTTAGATTTTTTGTTTTTCTTTTCTCCTTTTTTTGTTTCCTTTTATTTTTCTATTATTTTTTTATTTTTTTGTTTTTCTTTTCTTTTCTTTTTCATTTTAAGTTTAAATTGTAACTAAATTAATTAAAAAAATAAACTTGAATATAACTTATATAAATAAACTAATTTAGATTTATAAAATAAACTTATTTAAAGTTTATAAAATAAATCATTTTAAGTTTATTAAACAAATTATATTAAAGTCCATTAAATAAATTTATTTAATTTATCAATTAAACTTTGAATTTGGCCAGTCCCTCGAGCCACTTAGCTGTATACCCCGTGCACCTCTTCTCATATGTTAACAGATAAACGTTCAATCCAAGTATATTCCTCAACTTAACAATTCTTCTATAAATAATACTCAAATTCCTTTCACGAGTTGTTGACGCCTAGTGCAACTGGTCTGGTTCACAGACGACTAACCTCGATTCAGGTCTTCGTATTATAGCCTTAATTACATTGTTAAGCTTGCAACAACTTTATCGCTTCAGAAACTGGCTGTTAATAAACAAATGTACTTTCACTGGAATCCTTTCTGGTACTTTAGACAACGTCTTCATTGCTACTACAATCTTGAATACTTCATTCGATGTTCTTCATCGACGCTTGAACTTATAAATGAACTCATGTCAGTGAGTATAACTTCAAGATTGCAGCTGTCTTCTTTAACCTCTGTCTATACCTTATCTTTAATTCTTCAGATTCCTATGCTTCATACGCTGTCTATCTTCAATCAATGTTAATACACTGAAATCTTCCTGTGACACTTATACACTAAATCTTCATCAATTCTGAAACCTTGAAAGTCTTTAACCTTTATTCTTCACTGAGGCATGAACATATTAATGAGCTTCTTTCAGTGACCTATAAACAGACTTCAAGATTTCTTCTAATCATTTGATTCATTGTATTTTCCTTGTCTTCATTTCTTTCTGATTTTTTGTGTAGACGTAGTATTATTAACCTGTCTCGTTCTAGTGTTGTTCATGTGTTGAGTTATCACGTAACTGTTAATACAGCTACGTAGTCTCAGCAACAAGTTGAATCTTAATGTTGTACCTTTACGTGAGATATTACAAGTAGAAATAACAAACCGAGAAATCATTCTTGTTAATCAAATACATCCTAGGTGCAAATTGAAACTAGAAGGGAAAGTATTTGATGTTGACTTAATCCCATTTGCGTTAGGAGAATTTGATGTGATCCTAGGAATGGACTGGTTATCCAGTAACAGAGCGCAGATAGATTATTAGAAAAATATTAAAAATAAGAGTACAAGATAGCAAGGAGATAGTGTTTAAAGGTCAACGACACACCCAGAAATTTCAAAACATGATTCATGCTAAGAGATTGTTAAAGAAAGGTAATGAGGCCTACTTGGCTTATGTGATGGATACTAAGAAGGAAGTTCTCAACGTACATGATACACCCGTGGTAAACGAATTTGAGGATGTGTTTCTGAAAAACTTACCAGGGTTGCCACCCGACAGAGAAATAAAATTCGCTACAGAATTAGCACCAAGAACGACACCAGTATCTAAGGCCCCATATAGACTAGCCCCATTTGAAATGAAGGAACTGGCTTCTCAACTGCAAGAGTTGTTAGAGAATGGGATGATAAGACCGAATGTGTCACCATGGGGTGCACCAATGCTATTTGTAAAGAAGAAGGATGGTAGTATGAGATTATGCATAGATTACCGAGAGTTGAACAAGCTGACCATCAAGAATAGGTACCCACTTCCTAGGATTGACGACCTATTCAACCAACTTAAGGGTGTTGTGCAATTTTCCAAAATATACTTGAGGACAGGATATCACCAATTGAAAATTAAACCAGAAGATATACCAAGGACTGCCTTTCGCACTAGGTATTGACATTATGAGTTCTTAGTCATGTCATTCAGGTTAACCAATGCACCCGTAGCCTTTATGGATTAGATGAACAAAGTGTTCAACAAGTACCTAGACATATGTGTGATAGTCTTCATAGATGATATTCTAATCTAGTCAAAGACAGAGCAAGAACATGCGGAATATTTAAGGATAGTCTTGGAGATTCTGAGGAATGAAAAGTTGTATGCCAGGTTCTCAAAATGTGAGTTTTGGTTAAAGAAGATTTGATTTTTAGGGCATGTGGTGAGTAGCAAAGGAGTTTTACTCGACCCCGCTAATATAGAGGCGGTATCCAATTGGGAAAAACCGACTACCCCAATCGAGGTTAGGAGTTTTGTAGGCTTAGCAGGATATTACCGGAGATTCATGCAAGTTTTTTCCAAGATATCCGGCCCATTGACTAGGCTTACCCCGAAAATGGAGAAGTTTGTATGGATAGAGAAATGTGAGGAGAGCTTTCAAGAGCTAAAAAAGAGACTGATGTCAGCACCAATACTCGCTCTTCCCGATGGAAAGGGAGAGTTTGTGATATACAATGATGCCTTGTACAAGGGGTTAGGGTGTGTGCTCATGCAACACAGAAAAGTGATTGTGTATGCCTCTCGGCAGTTAAAGAAATATGAGATAAGGTGCCCTACCCACGACCAAGAATTAGCAGCCATAGTGTTTGCCCTGAAAATCCAGAGACACTACCTGTACGGGGAAAAATATGAGATTTACACAGACCATAAGAACCTCAAGTATATTTTTACTCAGAAGAAATTAAACATGAGACAGAGGAGATGGCTAGAGCTGATTAAGGACTATGATTGTGAAATCCCTGTATCACCCGGGTGAAGCCAATGTGGTGGATGGCGCCCTCAGTAGGAAAGAGAGACTCAAGATGATAATGACATCTGAGGACTTGGTTATGGAATTTGAGAAAATGGAGATTGAAGTGAGAATAACTGGTAAAGGATCAGAAGGACTGTTTGAAATTAGGTTAGTACCGGAACTAGCCGAGAAAATACGAGTGTGTCAGGAAAAAAAGATGAATGAAGAAAGAGATACATTGACCGGTGAGGAGGTCAGATGCGAGAAGGATGAGAGAGCGATCATGAGGTATTATTGTGCAAGACATGCATGTACTATAACAAGACTAAGTCACATTGATAACCCTAAGAGTTAGTTGTATAATAGTCTAAATCTGTATTTTGTATTATATTACTTGAGTCTGTAAAAATGTTAAATATCAGACTGGAATATTTTTCTGTGAACAGTCTTAAGCCTAAAAATAAACTCTGGAAGAAGATCAACAAGATCATGCCTCAGAGAAAAGGTGAAGAAGCCTGGAGTTCAATAAATCTGTTTTAGGAAAAATATTCTAAGTCAAGATATCTACAAGTCACAGATCAAGTCATATAGAGAAGTCATTCGAGAACTCCAGAATAACTTATCGAGAAGTCCAAATTGGTTTATAGAGAAGTCCCAGAGATATCAACAAGTCAAATGAAGAGATGAATATTGGAGATATCGACAAGTCAATCTCTCATTAGAGATCTCAGAAATATCTACAAGTCAAAATGTATATAGAGATCTCTGAGATATCGACAAGTCATTTTGCATATAAAGAACTCAAAGATATCGACAAGTTAAAATGAAGATAAGAAGATTGGAGATATCGACAAGTCAATTTCTCATTAGATATCTCAGAGATATCGACAAGTCAAAATGCTTATAGAGATCTCAGAGATATCGACAAGTCATTTCTACATGAAGAGGTTTAGAGAACTCGACAAGCCAAGTTCACTTCTAGAGAACTCAGAGACCTCGAAAAGTCAAAGACACTTATAGAGAACTAAGAGATCTCGATAAGCCATAATACTTATCGAGATGTCAATTCTCTCTACAACAAACTGGAGATCTCGATATGAACATCAAGTACAAAATACAGACAAGTTAAATATTCATGATTATCAATCAACAAACAATCTAATCACTTAGATTGAAAAGTCCACAAAAGCAGCTTGTAGAGTGCAAGATCAAGGGCCAAGATTTACTGACAAAGGAAGGTCACAGATCAACACGATTTGCAAAAATTTACTAAACCAGAAATGGAAAGCTTTAGGGATAACTTAAAGTAGGGTTTAGTACATCTTATTGCATATTGTGTGAACCTGTGTTTACTAATCTATAAAGTAAACACCGGTCCTTTATTTTTAATAGTGACAAACAGTTCTAGATTTTCTTGTAACTCTCTCAAGATGGAAGCTGAGTTCTTTACTTATAAAGAACCCAGAAATTTATAGGAAGACATGCTTAATTTTAATACAAAGTTAAGTGAGTTTTGAAAATTTTATGTTTGTTGTGCATGCTTTATTAATTCTGTTAAACACAATATTTCTAAAAACTTAATCTGCTTTATTCACCATCCATAGAAGTTTGAAAAAGGCTAAAAAATCTAAAATACATTTATCCCCCGTGTGTTGTATTCAATAACTAACAAGTGGTATCAGAGCAAAATCTGAAAGTAAACAGATTAAGATCTTGGAAGAATGGATACACAAAGGATAAGCAACATAAAGATACCAGCCTTTGATAAGACTAACTGTACATCATGGAAGAAGAAGATAATGTTGTTTCTAAGGATGGCCAACCCCTTGTACATCCAGATTCTGAAGAATGGACCTCTCACTCCTATGGAAAGAATTGAAGAATCTATAAATAGAGACATGGTCATCCCAACTCATTATGGTCCTAAAGATCCTTCAAAATACACAGACATTGAGAAAGAAAAAGTCTCTCTTGACACTGGGCTATAATTAATTCTGATAGAGTCACATGACAATGTTATGTACAATAATATTATCAAATGTGACACAGCCAAGCAAATCTGGGAGATGATTGAGATACCGTGTGAAGGTAAAAAGGAAGTTAGGTCAAATCAAAGGAGAATACTGATTTCTTAGTATGAGGGTTTTATGAAAAAACTAAAGGAGAGTATTACTGATGTGTTTGAAAGATTCAATAAGCTTATTAATGACTTGCAGCTTCATGACAAGTACTATGAAGCTGAGGAGGTTAACTTGAAATTTTTGTTCACCCTTCCTGACCATCTTGAACAGAAAATATCAGCCATAAGAGAAGGAAGAGACTTGAGCAGGATAACACTAGAGGTGTTATATGGGATTTTGAAAACATAAGAATTGGAAATAATTCAAAGAAAATCCTTAAGAACTGGTCAAGGGCACATTGTTGATGGAAGAAGTGCACTAGTTGTTAATGACAACAATTTATCTGATGATGAATTAGAGATCCAGACTCCAGCTATCTCAAGCATTGAGTAAAAGAACAAGGAACCAATGAAGAAAGTAACTTGAAGAAGACGAGTTCTATAAATTGGATAAACTGGATGAGTTAGATCAATCCCTAACTTATCTAGCTAGGAAATTCTATAATATTAGAGTGAAAAAGCAAAAGTTCTTCAAGAGTAAAGGACAGACATTTAACAAGGACACAAGTTGGAAAGGAAAGGGACAATACAATCCTGGTGGAAAAAGTGGCTACAAGACTGGATTTGTTGGCAGATCAAAATAGGGTGCTTCAATTGTGATGAATTGGGCCATTTTTCTACTAAATGTAGGAAGCCTAAAAAGGTGAAGAAAGATAAAGCCTATCTTGAGTTGAAGGCAAAGTATGAAGCTCTCTTAAAGAAGCAACAGGGTAAAGCTTATATTGCAGAAGGAAAGAGTTAGGATGATTCTGATAATGATGAAGATGAGGAGGTTGGAAATTATGCACTCATGACCTTGGAGCAAGGAGAGTCATCCTCATCAAAAATAGTGGTACCAACTCTTACTACTATTGATTTAAATAAAAGTCAATATAAGAGACTGTTGAAAAGATTAGCATAGAGATGTTCTACATCCATACTAGCATGGTGGCAGCTACTAAGGAGGCTAGTAGGCTGTCAAAAGCTAATGAGGAACTTGAGGTTGAGAAGCAAAATTTGGAACTGCAGCTTTTTGAGCTTGAGACTGTCAAGAAGGAACATGACTATCTACAGAACAAGATG
Organism: Apium graveolens; assembly: GCF_009905375.1. Taxonomy (NCBI): domain Eukaryota; kingdom Viridiplantae; phylum Streptophyta; class Magnoliopsida; order Apiales; family Apiaceae; genus Apium; species Apium graveolens. Next base: position 70,274,060 of record NC_133648.1, on the reverse strand, counting down.
AAGTGTGCTAGTGAGATAGAAGTTGGTTGAAGGGAAAAGATAGAGAAGAATGATGTGAAACTGAAATCATTCAGGAATGCTTCTCAGTTAGTGGGTCAGTACTATGAGAAGAACAAGCCATGTGCTAATATAGCCATTGTCCTTGACTATGATGCCTTAAACAGATACAAAAAAGAAGGTGTCCCTACTATGCTGAGAAAGGTTGATTCACCTTTGTTCAAGGCATGTGAAGTCAGTTTCAGTGAAGAGGAGTTGGTGATAAAGCAAGAACTTACTGATGAGGACAATGAAAAGAAATGCATACAAATAACTACAACTCCTAAAACTGAGAAGAAGTCCATGGTGGATCAAACCCCCAAGAAGCCAATCAAGGAGGTTAAGACTGAGAATGCTGGAAAGAAGAAGAAAAACAGAAATGGGAAGATTGGGATAAATAAGAGCAATAACTTTGCATTTGTTGCAGATGCTCCTAGGAAACAATGTCAGATATGTGGCTCTACAAATCATCTAACTTACCTTTGTAAAAAAGCTGTTAGTGAGTCAAGATTGGGAGCATGCAAATATAATGAAGCAAATACTAAAGATCCCTATTCCTTCTGTGATAAGTTTAATTCCATTTCTTGTAACATGAAAGTGATGACAAGTTTCCACAAGCTGAGAGTAGACCTCAAAGAAGTCAATAATGGATCTGCAGTTAATAGAGAACATGCAAATCAATCAATGAACACCATTCTTTCTGAATCAATTCATTAATTCTGCAAATTCTATTAACAAGAAGAAAGTACCCAATACTGCTTGGATAACTAAACACACTTAATCCTCATTGTATGCAGGGCAAAATGAAGAAAGTCATAATGGATCAAAGACAGTAGATGCTCTAGACATATGACAGGAGATAAGACCCTGCTATCACAGTTTGAGGAGATGGCTGGCACATTAGTGAATTTTGGAGACAATAACAAAGGTTTCACAATGGGATATGGCAAGTTAATTTCTTGAAATGTTATCATTGAAGATATAGCACTGGTTGCTGGTTTGGAAGTGAATCTCCTAAGTGTCAGTCAATTCACAGGCAGAGGATTTAATGTTATATTTGGAAAATGAGAATGCTTAATCATCAGTAAAAAGACTAGTGAAGTTGCTCTGAAAGGAATAAGAAAGGGAAGCCTATTTGTTACAGACTTACACTCAGCAAATAAGGAAGGAATTTATTGCTTCTACACCAAGGCATTTGTAGAACAAAGCAAGATGTGGCACAAAAAACTCTCTCACCTGAATTAAAATGTAATAAACACCCTAGTGAAAAAGGAGTTAATAAGAGACGTGCCAAATCTGGAGTTTGCTCAGAATGAAGTTTGTGAGGCTTGTCAAAAAGGCAAAATGAAGAAGTCTAGTCATAAGAGTAAAACTGTAAATTCCATAAGTGCACCTTTATAACTTATCCACATGAACTTATTTGGACCAGTTAATGTCTTATCAATTTCTAGGAAGAAATATGCACCTGTGATGGTGGATGACTACTCAAGGTACACATGGGTAAAATTTTTGTATTCTAAGGATGAGACTCCACACATCATAATTGAACACATCAAGAAGATTGAGAAGCAGGCTGAAGATCAGAATAGTGTGAAGAGATTGAGAAGTGATAATGGCACATAATTCAGAAACGCGACCTTAACAGAATTCTGTAAAGATAAGGGCATTGTTCAAGAATTCTCAGGTGCTAGAACACCTCAGCAAAATGGGGTAATTGAGAGAAATAATAGAACACTAGTAGAGGTTGCTAGAACAATGCTGCAGGATGCCAAACTGCCAACAAGTTTTTGGGAAGAAGCTATCAACACTGCATGTTATACTCAAAATAGATATCTCATTAATAAGAATCTTGGAAAATCACCCTACTCAATCTTATCTAAAAGGAAGCCTATTGTGAAACATCTTCATGTGCTAGGAAGCAAGTGTTAGGAATATATGTGCATTAGTTTGATGATATGTTTAACAAAACACTTAAGTAGAAGTTTAGTGTTTGCAGCCTCAACGGATAAGACCACTTTGGCTATCCGTTGATGGTGCAGCTTTACTTAGAAATAAGTCTAGTGTTGTAGCACATTTCAGTCTCTGTATTTAAAGATATAATTCTTAGAAGTTGAGAGAAAATATAAGTCATGTTGACTACTAGAAGATATGCAAATAGGAAGGCCAATTGTAAATATTTCATGCCTTGTAATTTTGTATAAATGAAGTGGTATCAACGGATGTCTTAAAGACCTTCAACGGATGAGAAACAAAGCTTCAACGGATGTCTGTAAAGCTTCAACGGATAGAGCTTCAACTGCTAACACATCAACGGATAAAGCCATCAACGGATGAAGGCTTCAACGAATGTTCTGTTAAATAGCAGTTGATAAGTGGTAGTTGTAACAGCAGACAGAGGCACATGGGTTGTCAGAGATAACTGAAATGTGGAAGCCTAATTTCAGGAACATCAGAAAAAGCAGCCGTTCTACTCTAGTACAAAGAGGCAATAGTCAACAAAGTACTTGAGTGATATGGAGAAGAAACAAGTGGAGAACTTATTTTATTATTGTATTTTTATCTTTGTCTTCACTTGTACACTTGGTAATATATAAACCAAGTAGCAGCTAGTAATTAGATAAGAATTTTTCCAGTGCTGTTTAGAAAAATCTTGAGAGAAAAATTATCTAGTTTGTACTAGGACGCAGCTGTGATCAACATCTTGAATCACATATTTTCTGAAATACCATCTCTGGTGAAACAACAATCCACCAGAAAAGTTTTTAAGGTCTGTTGTGTTCTTTACATTAGTGCTTGAATATATATCTGTCTGTATTAGCTTAAAGCAATTCACACACTTGTTTATCTTGAACACAAAGCCTTTAAAACTGCTCAAAACTTGAAAAAGTTTTGAGATTTACATTCAACCCCCCTTCTGTAAATCTCATTGTTAGTCCACTAGGAATAACAATTGGTATCAGAGCAAGCTCTTGACACACAAAGAGTTTAAAGATCTTGGAAACTAACAAAGATGAGTAAGAAGGATATTGGAGTAAAAATCACAGTTCTTGACAAAGACAGTTATCACCATTGGAAGGTGAAAATGCACCTTCATCTACTCTCCCAAGATGAAGGTTATGTAAACTGCATTGAGAATGGTCCTCACATTCCCCACAAAGTAGCCACAGTTGCTACGGCCACAATTGCTGTTGGTCAATCCATTCCAAAACCTAGAGCAGAATGGACAATGGAAGACACAGAAGAAGTCCACAAGGATAAGAAGGCTATGAACATTTTGGTTAATGGTCTTGACAAGGATATGTTTGATAATGTGATAAATTGCACAACTGCCAAAGAGGTTTGGGACACAGTTCAGCTACTGTGTGAAGGTACAGAACAAGTAAAAGAAAACAAAATGCAGCTTCTCATTCAACAGTATGAGTATTTTCATTTTAAAGAAAATGAATCTTTAAATGACACATTCAATAGATTCCAAAAGTTGTTGAATGGACTGAAGCTGTATGGTAGAGTGTACCAGGTGAAGGATTCAAATCTTAAATTTTTAAGATCCTTGCCAAAGGAATGGAAACCCATGACTGTCTCCTTGAGAAACTCTCAAGATTATAAGGACTTCACTCTTGAAAGATTATATGGAATCTTGAAGACTTATGAACTAGAGCTGGAACAGGATGAGGTATTGGAGAAGGGAAGAAAGAAAGGAGGTTCAGTTGCCTTGGTAGCTGAAAATGAGAAAGAATGCAGACAAAAAACTGTGAGATCAACATCAAACTCCAAAGATGGCACAAGCAAATCAGAATCAAGCAAGGGTAAGGAGCAAGTTGCTGAGAATGAAGACAACTCCAGCCAAGATGACTCTGATGGTATTGATGAGCATCTTGCATTTCTGTCCAGGAGATTTGCAAAGATGAAATTTAGGAAAAACACTAGAGCCACTAAACCTCATAAGAACATGGTGGACAAAACCAAGTTCAAGTGTTTCAATTGTGGTATAAGTGGACACTTTGCAAGTGAGTGCAGAAAGCCAACTTCTGAAAAGAAGAAATTTGACCAAGTAGATTACAAAAAGAAATATTTTGATCTGCTCAAGCAAAAGGAGAGGGCTTTCATTACTCAAGAAAAAGACTGGGCAGCTGATGGAGAAGAAGAGGATGAAGATGTGGAATATGTCAACTTGGCTCTCATGGCTGATTCTGAGGAAAATGAAGTTAGTTCATCAAGCAACCAGGTAATCACTACTGATTTAACACAGCTTACTAAAGAAGAGTGCAATGATGCTTTTAATGACATGTCTACTGAATTGTATCATTTGCGTGTGTCTCTTAAATCTCTTGCTAAAGAAAATAGTAGGATTAAAGAGAACAATCTGTTTTTAAGTAATAGAAATGCTGTGTTAGAAGATAAGTTGATTGACCTAGAGAAAACTAAGCTACATTGTATATCTGTTGAAAATGAACTAGCTGAATCTGTTAAGAAAGTAGAAATACTTTCCAATCAATTAGAGAGAGAGCAAGAGGTGATTAAAGCCTGGAAGACATCTAGGGATGTTAGTGCTCAAATTTCCAAGGTCCAAGGAATTGAATCATTCTGTGAGACTGCCTGGGATAAAAACAAAAAGAAACTGGAATTAATTGATGGGCTGTCAACGGATGTGGAATCAACGGATGATGAAAGTTATCCGTTGAAGGAAGAAAAGGAGCATCCGTTGAAGGTTCCTCAATTAAAACAGGCAGATGTTTCTAAAAGTGAAAATCTAAAGAAACTCAACAAAAAGTTTGGTTCAACTTCCAAGAACTTTGTCAAAGGAGAAGCAAGCACATCCAAAGATTTCAGTAAGGTGAATATAGGACACATGACCTTAGAACAGTTAAAGAATAGGCTCAAAGTGGTTGAGGATAAAAAGGAAACTAAAAGGAAATCTAATAGAAATGGGAAGGTAGGGGTTAACAAACATAACAATTACACACCTGATAAGTATGCTCCTAGAAAAAGCTGTGTGCATTGTAGTAGTGTTAATCATCTATCTGCTAATTGCAAATCTATTAAGAAAACTCCCATACCTGTACCCTCTTCCATGCCTAATATGTCTGCATCACCTCTGCATGCTATGCCCGTTATGTCTCAACAGAATCCTTATGCACATTTTGCAAACATGCCATATTTTAACAATCCTTATCTTGCTGCATTTAGTATGCCTCAAATGCCATACAATATGCCAATATGGAATAACATGCTTGCACAATCCATGCCTTATCAAATTCCAAATGTGCTAAATGATTCTGTGACTAACCCTACACCTCAACCAACTACATCTAAGATCAAGGTTGACTCAAAGTTACCTAAGTCTAAAGATGCAGGAGGAATGAAGTCTAGGAGAAAGGCTAACAAGAATGGACCCAAGGAAACTTGGGTACCAAGATCAACTTGATTGATTTTATGGTGTGCAGGGAAAAAGAAGAAATCTATGGTACTTGGACAGTGGCTGTTCAAGACACATGACAAGAGATTTCTCCCTGCTCACTGAGTTTAAGGAGAGAGCTGGCCCTAGCATAACCTTTGGAGATGACAACAAAGGGTTTACTATGGGATATGGCTTGATTTCAACAGGGAATGTCATCATTGATGAAGTTGCATTAGTTGATGGTCTCAAGCACAACTTACTGAGCATCAGTCAACTATGTGATAGAGGGAATACAATTTCCTTCAATTCAGAAGCCTGTGTTGTCACCAGCAAGAAAGACAACAAAGTGGTTATAACTGGAGTTAGAAAAGGGAATGTGTACTTAGCTGACTTCAACTCTACAGATACAGAATCTATTACTTGTCTCTTCAGCAAAGCAAGTTTAGTTGAGAGTTGGCTATGGCACAAGAAGCTATCCCATTTGAATTTCAAGACAATGAATGATCTAGTCAAAAAGGACTTAGTTAGAGGAATTCCTCTAGTTGAATTCTCAAGGGATGGTTTGTGTGATGCTTGTCAGAAAGGCAAACAAAGGAAAGCATCATTCAAAAAGAAGCTTGAAACAACAATTGATGAACCATTACAGCTGCTGCATATGGATTTGTTTGGACCAGTCAATGTATTGTCAATTGCAAGAAAAAGATATTGCTTAGTGATTGTAGATGATTTCTCAAAGTTTTCATGGGTCTATTTTCTTGGATCAAAGGATGAAGCAAGTGAAATCATTATCAATCACATCAGGCAAGTCAATAATCATCCTGACTTGAAGGTTAGGAATATCAGGAGTGACAATGGAACTGAGTTCAAGAATTTGTCAATAAGGCTGTTCTGTGAAGAAAATGGAATCATGCATGAGTTCTCAGCTCCAAGAACACCTCAGCAAAATGGGGTAGTTGAAAGAAAGAATAGATCTTTGATTGAGGCTGCCAGAACAATGCTTGAAGAATCAAAGTTACCAACATATTTCTGGACTGAAGCTGTTAATTGTGCCTGCTACACTCAGAATATTTCTTTGATCAATCAAGCTAAAGGCATGACTCCTTATCAGTTGTTCAAGAGAAGGAAACCAACTCTAAACTTTCTTCATGTCTTTGGATGTAAATGCTTTATACTGAGGAATCAATCTGACCATAAAGGGAAGTTTGATGCAAAGGCTGATGAAGGGATATTTGTTGGTTACTCAGCTGAAAAATCTTATAGGGTCTACAATCTAAGAACCAACATTGTTATGGAATCTGTGCATGTTGTGTTTGATGATAAAAAGATTGATGGACTAACAGATGAGGGACACAATGAGAGACTCAAATTTGACAACATTGAGATATATTGTGATGATAGTGAAGAGGAGATTGATGGAGATGACACTTCAAAAGGGATTCAAAATATGCCCTTGGATAATGCACAAAATTCTGCACCCGTTGATAGAGGCAATGCAGTATCCGTTGAAAGACATAGTGCATCATCCGTTGAAGTACAAAATGAAGCATCCGTTGATCATAGTTCATCAACGGATAATCGATTTACATCATCAGTTGATAATACTCCAAATTCCCTGCAAAGAACCAACAACTTAGGGGGAGTTTCAACTAATCAACACTCTGTCTCACATCATGACAATACTGAGGCCACCTCATCTAGAGCACATCTTCCACCTCAAAGGAAATGGACCAAGAATCATCCCTTTGAACTGATCATTGGTGATGCATTATCTAAAGTGCAAACAAGAAAAGCTACTCAAGATGAATGTCTGTATAGTAGTTTTCTATCTCAGGAGGAACCTAAGAAAGTGGAAGAAGCTTTATTGGATCCAGATTGGATATTAGCTATGCAGGAAGAGCTGAACCAATTTAAGAGAAACAAAGTTTGGAAGCTGGTACCCAAACCAAAGAACAAGAGTCCTATTGACACAAAATGGGTATTCAGAAACAAGATGGATGAAAATGGCATTGTCATAAGGAATAAAGCCAGATTGGTTGCTAAAGGCTATTCTCAACAAGAGGGAATAGATTTTGATGAAACATATGCTCCTGTTGCAAGACTTGAAGCCATCAGAATTTTTCTAGCCTATGCAGCCCATGCCAATTTCAAAGTCTATCAAATGGATGTCAAGAGTGCATTTGTAAATGGGAAATTGGAGGAAGAAGTCTATGTAAGTCAACCTCCAGGGTTTGAAGATCCAAATTTTCCAGACTATGTGTATTATCTGTTGAAAGCACTCTATGGACTGAAGCAAGCACCTAGAGCCTGGTATGAAACCCTATCAAAATTCCTTTTAGAGAATCACTTCACTAGAGGTACTGTTGATAAAACTCTCTTCTTTAGGAATGTTAATGGCTCTAGTATACTTGTTCAAATTTATGTAGATGACATAATATTTGGTTCTAAAGATAATAAACTTTGCAAAAAGTTTGCTAAGCTAATGCAAAGTAAGTATGAAATGAGCCTGATGGGAGAACTAACCTATTTTCTTGGTTTACAAGTTAAACAAGTTAGTGATGGAATTTTCATTAGTCAAACTAAATATATTCATGATCTTCTAAAAAGGTTTGACTTAATGGAATGTTCATCTGCAAAAACTCCCATGGCCACTGCCACCAAACTTGAATTGAATAAGACTGAAAGGTCTGTGGACATTACAAGTTATAGAGGCATGGTTGGTTCACTTTTATATTTAACTGCCAGTAGACCAGATATAATGTTTGCTACATGTCTGTGTGCTAGATTTCAAGCTGATCCTAGGGAGTCTCACTTAATTGCTATCAAGAGGATTTTCAGATATCTCAAGGGTACACCAAATTTAGGTATTTGGTATCCTAGAGAATCTGGCTTTGATCTAATTGGTTATTCAGATGCAGACTATGCAGGTTGCAAAATAGACAGGAAAAGTACAACAGGCTCCTGCCAATTCCTGGGAAACAAGCTTGTATCATGGTTTAGCAAAAAGCAAAATTCAGTCTCTACTTCTACAGCTGAGGCTGAATACATTGCTGCTGGAAGTTGCTGCTCTCAAGTGTTATGGATGAGGAATCAACTCCTTGATTATGGACTTCATGTTGATAGAATTCCTATCTTTTGTGACAACACAAGTGCCATAGCCATAACAGAGAATCCTGTGCAGCACTCAAGGACCAAGCACATTGATATCAAGTACCACTTCATCAGAGAGCATGTCATGAATGGTACAGTGGAACTATATTTTGTTCCAAGTGAACAACAAATTGTAGACATATTTACCAAGCCACTTGATGAATCAACATTCACAAGATTGGTAAGTGAGCTAGGTATGCTTAATTACTCATAAAATTTATGTCCTTATTGAAATTTGAATTGAAGCCTGAAATGTATTAGTTGCTAGAACAAATTTGACTTCTTAACAAAGATTATTCCATCAACGGATATTTCCTATCCATTGAAAGTCAAAATTGTTCTGTCAACGGATGTTCATTATCCGTTGAAAGACATATACATTTCTGGAATTTTTATCCGTCAACGGATAAAACTGAAGTACCTTTCAACGGATGACAGTTTACTTTATCCGTTGAAATGTCACATCAGTCGATTCAGGTGTTTCACAGCCGTTGATTCTATTTTCTTAACCGTTGATACTCATACATACAGCTGTATGTATTTGTTTTAAAGGTAGTTTTTAGAATACTTACAGTTTATTCTTAAACGGCTGAAATTCACTAACATATATTTATTATTTAATCTTTTATTTATGCTTTTTAATTTGAGAAAGTATAAAAGTCCTTCTGATTTTTCATTTTTACTTTACGCTTTCTTGAAACTTCAAAGCTTTTACCATTTACTCTCTGCAAAACCTTCAAGTTATTCTCTGCAATTTCTACTTACAACAATGGCACCAGTAGTAAAGATTATGTCTCAATCTGGGTTCATCTATGAGAAGAACAATTTCATAGCTTTGGTAGCAAAGAATGAAGCCCACTCAGATTATCACAAAATGATGGACTTCATCAAAAACTGTAAACTTAGCTATGCAATGCTGGAAGCCCCAACGATTTACTGTGAAGTAGTTGAGGAGATTTGGACAACTGCTGAGTTCAACTCCATAGATATGACCATCTCTTTCACTCTCAAAGGTAAAAATCACTGTGTTAACTGTGATGATTTACTAGCATGTTTTAAATTGCCTGAGAACAATGCCATGACACCACACACTGATAATGATGTATCCAGCATGTTAGATTCCATAGGTTATTCTCTTAACTCTGCTAGTTTAGGGAGTATTAAAAGAAAAGGCCTTAGGAAAAAATGGAGTTTTCTTGGGGATGCCTTTATCAAGGTTTTCTATGGGAAAATTAGTAATTTTGATGCCATAACTTCATCTCTTGTTAATATGCTCTATATGCTTGTTTCTGATAGGTATTTTAACTTTAGCAATTATGTTATGCTAGAATTGGGTACTAGATTAGGTAACAAAGCTAATAGACCTAATAACATCTATTATGCTAGATTCTTTATGTTATTGGCTAACCATGTTGCTGAAGGTTTGGTCATAACCAATGAGAATAATAAACTCAAGTGCTGGGCACAAGAGAAAAGAGTTCTTGCAGATTTATTGAGAATGGATCTCAACAGCAGTGTACCATTGGTATATTTACCAATCATGGATGCACCTCAGGTAAGTGAGGTAATTGTCTCTACAAATCCTACTTCTTCCAACCCCTCTATTTCTTTATCTTCTAGTGTGCCCATGGAATCTGTGACAATGCCCCAACAGATTCCTACCAAGGTCACCAAAACTAAACTTTTAAAATCAAAGACAAAGAAAACCACCTCTGTTGTTTCTCAAAAGACAATAGTTGTAACACCTATCCTTAACCCTGAGGGGAGTGAACAGGGTGTGAGTGGTGAGGGGAGGGGTGAACATCAAAGAAACCCCCAGGATAAGAAAGGAGAGATAAGTATTTCCCAAGCTAGCCAAGCCACAGTTTCTCAAAAAGCTGTGGTGGTTGAAAAGGTTACTAGCACATCCCTAGCTGCATTCTCCCAAAAGGATGTAACTATTGAAAATAGTTCCCAACCAGGAACACAGAACAAACGAGGGAGGGACACAGAAGCCAAACACTCACCAACAAAAGCTTTTATTAGAAGAAAGAGGGCTAGAACCCAATCTTCTACACAGGGTGCACACACTGCACAGATACATCCATCTGTATCTATGCCTTCTCAAACTCAGTTTGATGTGGCTCCAACAAATGTGGAGTCACAGCCCCATTCTCTCACAATTAACACACATCAATCAACACACACTTCATCACCATCTCTGGATGTTGATATGTTATTCCCATCAATTCCTGATTCTCCCTCTTTACAACTCAGGGAGGAGCCCCACTCAAAAACAGGTGATCATCATCTTTTAGATGATTTGTTGGATCACCCGCAAATTCTTTCAGATGTAATTGAAGGATCTGTGTCACCAAAACTCAAATCAATCCACACAGATTCAACAGTTATATCACTTTCAATTTCTACTTCTTTTCCTTCTTCAACGGATATCACTCATCCGTTGACAAGTGGTTGTTCTTCAACGGATAAGCTTAACAGCAGTTATCCGTTGATACCATCAGTGTCACCTTCAACGGCTATTCCATATCCGTTGATAGTCTCTACACACACAACTGAAACAATTCCAAGTGTAGAAGACATGATTACTGTACAATCACTTTTAGGACTGAGGGAAGGGAGTGACAATTTGAGTGAGAGGCTGGGTTGCACCCAGGCAAAAGGAAAGATTGAGAGCTCAAATATGCATGCTATTTCTTCCAGCATGGCAAAAGTAAGTGAGAGGAGTACCACCTTAGTAGGTGAAGGTGATGAAGTGAGGAGTGTGAGCCAGGGGGAGCCCCTGATGCAAGAATATAGAGAAAAAGAGAGAAAAGCAGGTACAGCAGATATAAGGGTGGATCCAGCCATTGCTAGTGAGTCAATGATTGTGGATGATGCTGAAAAGGAAAGACAATTTTAGCAACATTACAAAGCTGTAATTGATAACATTTCCTTGGATGCTGACACTTTTACTCATCCTGTGTCAGCCTATCAGTTGTTGGCTGCACAGGGCAATGAGGAGGCAGAAAAGACACTACATCTAGTACATACAACAGAATCTATTCAAAGGGATAAAGCTGCTATTAACAAGATGCCTTCTACAGCTGGTGAGCCATCTGAGGAATTTGGAGTAAATTCTGATGATGATGACTCTGTTTCTTTTGATGGAAGCATGAACTTAGGGGGAGATGAAAGCCCTAGTTCTATTCTAAATTTACCTGAATGGGCCTTGACAAAGGAGTCTACATCAGGGCAATTCAATGTCTCCTTAGTCAAACAAATCAGTACTATCCAACAGGCCATTCAGAAAACTTCACATGCTGGTACCAAGGCAATCCTTACAGCGCACCTGGACTCACTGCATCTCATGAAGTTGCAGCAAGTAAGACAGAATCTGAGTGTGGATGAACTCAAGAAGGATATTGTTGACTTGAAATCCTACAATTCTGAAAAATTGGATTCAGTCATGCCTTATGGTACAATGAAGGACTTATTGTTGAGATTGAAAAAGGATTCAAATACTGAAAAGAGGCTGGCTAAGTTAGAAGACAGAGTCCAAGTTATTGAAAAATCTGTGGCCAGCATTCTTCACAACCAACAATCTCAAACAAGTCTACTTATGCAGCTGGCAAAGGCACAAGGCTTGACCCCTCTCCTTGATGATAAAAAAAAGGGGGAGAGAAAAAGGGAAGGGGAAGGAGAGCCATCTACAAAAATCCAGATATCTAAAGTGCTAGTTCCTGCCATCACTACTTCTCCAATTATGCAAATCAAAGGAAAGCCTGATGGAATTGACCTAATCCAGCTAGCAGCAGCTGAAATTCAAGTCAAAGAGCAAAGGAGGAGAATTGATGAAAGGGTGCAACAAGTGTTTGGCTCAACACAAGATAAATCTATATCTGTGAAACATAGCACAAAGGTTGAACCAATCATTATGGAGCACAAGCCAGAAAGGAGGAATAAGGTTGGAGAGACTTCTTTCAAGAATCTAAAACCTATGGTTCTCAAGCCCAACACTAGATCCAGCAAGGACTCCACAAAGAACCCCCTAGACTTTGCTCAGATGAAAGAAGTGGACCTTCCTCTTCCAAAACCTGATGAAGACAAAGTTTTGGGTGCTAACATCATAAAGTACAAGGAGACCAATGACATAGTTGAAAGAATGAAAATGGCCATTATCTTTAGAAAGGGAAAGAGTATCTGTGTGATGCAAGGACATCCCAAATTCCTAAAGGCCAAGAGGGAAGAAACCAAAAGGTTGAAGAAAGAAGCTGAAAAACTCAAGGCTGACAAAAGAGCACAAGCAAAGCTTGAACAACAGCTAAAGTCAAGTCAAGTTGAAGGAGAGAAAGGAATTGAAGTCAGGGGTGAAGACAAGATTGCAAACCTAGATGAGGTTTTTGGGAGTATATTTGGTGAGAGTATGGAGGAAAGAGAGGAATGGCAGAAGGGAAACAGAAGAAAGGCCAAGGCACATAGAAGGAGTGAAGATAACACTGAAGAAACTAAATCAATATCTAAACCACTACCTTCCACACCTGAACCTTGTGTTGCTGATCCCACTATAAACATCCATGGTGAACTAATCATCCCAAAAGAGGAACCTATTGATTGGGACACCATCAAATTGTCTACCTTTTTAACCACTCTTCCACTACCAAAGAAACAGAAAAGAAAATCCAAATCTACACCTCCCCTAACCTCTAAGAAATTCACTCAAAAACAAAAACCTAAGCCTAAGCCACCCATTTCTAAAGATGATTATGTTCACATCTGTGACATAAAAGAAATTTCAGACATTGAACTCTATCTGGATGAGCTGGAGGATGTAAGGGGAATAGCTGCCTACAGACAGCTACCAGAGAGATTGGTGTTCAGATACAAAGGAGCTGGGGAAAGAACATGGCCTCTCTACAGGATTCTGAATGAAGGCTACTCTACCTTGATCAGAGTCTTTTCAGCCATACAAAAGGATTCTGGCTTTACCAGGACTGCCAAGACTGAAATTCTCAACAAGATTGCCAACATAAGGAAAACTTGGAGGGAGCCCAATGCTTTGCCCAGAACTTTACTTATTCAAGAAAGGGGAATTACAATCCACAAATCACCTCATTGGTTGATGGAATTTAGAGATGATAAAGGAGTCAGAAGATTTTTCAGACTTGAAGACCAACTCAAGATTGCCAGCAATGAAACTCTCAAGGAAATGCAATCTAAGTTGGATATCAGTGATGAAGATGAAGCTGAATTCTACAGACAACTCCAACTCCAAATTGAGGAAAATGATAAAGGGCTAGGAAAGAAAACAAGGGAACAAAGAAGAAAAAGATGATTTACTCAGACTAAAGGAGCACCCTTGGAAATTCTGTAAATCTTCAATTACCTCCTAGTACATACACTTTTGCAGCACTTTTAAATTTCTACTTAGTTTCAATTCATATATTTGTTAAGTGTTTTGTTATCATCAAGTTAACCCTGAATTTATGTCTACAATTCTTATAGACATAAATAGGGGGAGATTGTTAGGAATATATGTGCATTAGTTTGATGATATGTTTAACAAAACACTTAAGTAGAAGTTTAGTGTTTGCAGCCTCAACGGATAAGACCACTTTGGCTATTCGTTGATGGTGCAGCTTTACTTAGAAATAAGTCTAGTGTTGTAGCACATTTCAGTCTCTGTATTTAAAGATATAAACTAGAAGATATGCAAATAGGAAGGCCAATTGTAAATATTTCATGCCTTGTAATTTTGTATAAATGAAGTGGTATCAACGGATGTCTTAAAGACCTTCAATGGATGAGAAATAAAGCTTCAACGGATGTCTCTAAAGCTTCAACGGATAGAGCTTCAACTGCTAACACATCAACGGATAAAGCCATCAACGGATGAAGGCTTCAACGGATGTTCTGTTAAATAGCAGTTGATAAGTGGTAGTTGTAACAGCAGACAGAGGCACATGGGTTATCAGAGATAACTGAAATGTGGAAGCCTAATTTCAAGAACATCAGAAAAAGCAGCCGTTCTTCTCTAGTACAAAGAGGCAATAGTCAACAAAGTACTTGAGTGATATGGAGAAGAAACAAGTGGAGAACTTATTTTATTATTATATTTTTATCTTTGTCTTTACTTGTACACTTGGTAATATATAAACCAAGTAGCAGCTAGTAATTAGATAAGAATTTTTCCAGTGCTGTTTAGAAAAATCTTGAGAGAAAAATTATCTAGTTTGTACTAGGACGCAGCTGTGATCAACATCTTGAATCACAGATTTTCTGAAATACCATCTCTGGTGGAACAACAATCCACCAGAAAAGTTTTTAAGGTCTGTTGTGTTCTTTACATTAGTGCTTGAATATATATTTGTCTGTATTAGCTTAAAGCAATTCACACACTTGTTTATCTTGAACACAAAGCCTTTAAAACTGCTCAAAACTTGAAAAAGTTTTGAGATTTACATTCAACCCCCCTTCTGTAAATCTCATTGTTAGTCCACTAGGAATAACAGCAAGTATTATATTTTGAAAGGCAGCTCTGAATATGTGGGAAAATTTGACTCCAAGGTTTTTGAAGCAATTTTTCCAGGATATTCATTGGAGAGAACTGCCTATAAAGTCTATGTGCTTGAATAAAAGAAAATTATGGAAAGCACATATATGACTTTTGATGATGACAAGTGTCCAGGCTTGGAATGCCTTGATGAAAATGAAGCTGAGGCCCTTAAATTTGAAAATCTCAACATTGATAGTGATTCTGAAGATGAAGCTGAAGTCAATACAGGAAACAAAATGGATGGAGATTCAACTAAGCTGGTGAATTATGAGAATGGAAACTCATCTCAAACACCTGAATTTGATAGCACAAACTCAGGGGAAGAAAGAGAAGAAAGTTCTGCAAGTCAGGCCAATGACGAAGAAAATACAGAAAATTCAAGTCAACAAACTCACACAAGGAAATTGGATAGGAGTCATATAAGAGAAGCAATTATTGGTGATCCAAATACTGGAGTGAGGACTAGAAGTTCAACTGCTAATGAATGTCTACATGCATGCTTTCTTCCACAAGTTGAGCCGAAGAAAACTGAGGAAGCTCTACTTGATCCTGATTAGATATCTGCTATGCAAGAGGAGCTAAATCAGTTTGAAAGAAACAAAGTTTGGGAGTTGGTTCCTGCACTAAAGAACAGAAGTGTAATTAGAGGAAGAAAATGGATGAAAATGGGATTGTCACTAGAAACAAAATAAGGTTGGTTGTAAAAGGCTATTCACAGGAGGAAGGAATTGATTATGATGAAATTTTTGCTCCAGCTGTAAGACTTGAAGAAATAAGGATCTTTCTTGAATTTGTTGCACACTTAAATTTTAAGTTGTATCAAATGTTAATAAAGAGTGCATTAATTAATGGTGAGTTGGAAGAAGAAGTTTATATACAACTGCCACCTAGCTTTGAACATCCAGAATTTCCAAACTTTGTGTATAAACTAATCAAAGCTCTATATGGATTAAAGCAAATACCTAGAGCATGGTATGACACACTATCATAATTTTTTCTTAAACATGGATTCACTAGTGGTAGAATTGACAAGAGTCCCTTCTACAAGCAACATGGTGGTGATATGATCCTAGTTCAGATCTATGTGGATGATATCATTTTTGGTTCTACTAATGAAAAGCCATGTAGAAGATTCTCAAAACTCATGCAGAGTGAATATGATATGAGTATGATGGGGGAATTAAGTTACTTCCTTGGACTTCAAGTCAGTCAAATAAGTGATGGAATCTTCAAAAGCCAAACCAAGTATGTTAAAGATCTATTGAAGAAGTTTGGTATGATTGATTATTCACATGCATCTACACCTATGTCTACAGCTACTAAGTTGGATGAAGATAAGAAAGGAAAAAGTGTAGACATTTCAGGTTACAGAGGAATGATTGGATCTTTGTTATATTTAACTGCTAGTAGACCAGACATTATGTTTGCAATATGTCTGTGTGCAAGATTTCAAGCCAATCCAAAAGAATCACATTTGGTGGCTATGAAGAGAATTTTTAGATACTTAAAGGGGACTCCAAACTTGAAAGGAATATGTCCTAAGTCCAATCATGTATTAGGATTTAGGAATAACTTTTATGTAATATGTTTTGATTTCATTGATATTAATCAAAGACTTGTTTTGTTTTTATTACGGGCTCTATCTATTTAAGTGTTTAAATAAGATATACCATAGTTTAGAGTAAAGCTTTTTATGGATTATGATGAGATCATAATAGTGAGACCTAAAAGATGATAACTCTAAACTTAAATAGTTCCTGATCATAGGATTACTAACTGGTAATTAATAATCCGCAAAGATCGGTACATACTATGCTTGCTTCATTATGAAGGATGTCTGTTCTCATAGACATTTGTGTGGTGATACTATAGCTAGTATGTAGGTGCTTATTATAGAATAAGTTCACTGAACATGACTCGCACAGCTGAACAACTGATGGAGTTCACTCATGTGTCAGCAGTTGTTCACATAGTGATAGTTGTACAAGTATCCTTAGACTTGAGGTCATTATAGTCATCTTGTGTACACTGAACTATGCTTTGCTTTAGTTCTTAGTTTCCAGGGACAATTATTAGGGCTCTACTGGGTATAGGAATTTGTACACGAAGATAGTGTATGATCAATAAAGGATCTACCCCTTCCAGTGAAGGAAGCGAATGTTCAAGGCTGATCCACTTATGCTAGTTCAGGAATCTCTGGCGAGAGTGAATGAAATTAGAAAGGAGTTTCTAATTTGCATAGAACTAAGCATAGTAAATGGTAAGCAAGTGATTAAATTAGATAGGCTTGACACGAGATCCATGCCTTGTATTTAATCGGGACATTGTAGGGTAGAACGAGTTTATTGTACGGTAACTATTCACTGAATAGGTTCTTGGTATTCTAAGCAGTGAATTCGTATTATCCAGATAGTCGCGATATGCTGAGAAGTATCCCTCACGATGTAGAATAAATGTGATTAATTAATTAATCATATTTAATAAATTAGAGAATTTATATAAATAATGATAAAATAGTTTTATTATTATTTATTTCTACTACCGGCTTAATATTGAACCTACAGGGTCACACCATAAAAAGAGAATGATTTAATGGTGGAGGAATTAATTAATAATGGCTAATAATTATTTATTTGTGAAATAAATAATTAATTGGCAAATTTAATAATTGATTAAATGAGATTTAATTGATTATAAATTAATTAAGAAAAGTTCTTAATATTATTAATTAAGGATTTAATTTTTTGGAAATTAAATCAAGAGAGAGAATTATTTCTAAAGTGTTTAGAAAAAGGATTAATAATTAAAAAGTGTTTTAATTATTAATGAGAATAATAAATAGGATAATAATAATAATATTTATGGGAAAATTTCAGCTGAAAATTTTGCCTATAAATATACTATTATAAACCCTATTTTTATTCAAACCCCAAAATTTTATAAAACCTAATTCTCTCCACCTCCTCCTCCTCCTTAACGTCGTTTTCTTGGTGGATACCGGTGGAGTGCTTCACGTTTGAGGAGCAGCTGCTAAGGATCTCCGATCGTTGCTTTTGGATCACATATTAAAGGTTAGTAATTGATCCCTATGTTTTTACCACGATTTATATGCTTTTATTTGGATTTTATATGTGTAAAAGTGTTTTACCATGCCTCCGCTGCGATTAAAATCCAACACTGGTATCAGAGCTTAGGTTGTATGCATATAGTTCTGTGGTAAAAATTTCAGAATTTTATGTGCTTGTATGAATTAATTATGATTTTTATAAGTTATATCATGGATTAATTTTGTCTGATGAGAAATCGTTTCTCAGAATAATTTTGAATGTTGATCTGGGTTCTACAAGTGTTGTAGATCGTCTGAGTATTTTTTTCATAATTTTATGATGTATAGATTTTTTATTATGATTTTTTGAAGTTCTTGCAATTAAATTCGTAATTAAATAAGTATATATATGTATATTTAGTTGTATATATATATATATATATCTATTTGTACATCTGCTGTGATGTTACTGCTGTTGTCTGTTGAATGCGGCACAAAAAACCGTGCGAGAAAGAAGAAGACACAGTACAGTACGGCGGCACAGCAATCGAGTAAAGCGGCGGCGAATCACTGAAGGGCAAAGGACCGCGCGTCTGCCACGTGCGCGTGGGGCTCACGCGCTGGTGTGCCATGCGCGGCGCGTGTCAGCCACGCGCTGGTCAAAGGTCAGACGGATGCTGACATCATGCTGACGTCATCAGATGACGTCATGCTGACGTCATCAGATGACGTCATGCTGACGTCAGCACAAGGTTTCGGGCGCGTGGGGCGCGTGGGGCGCGTGGCGCGCGTGGGCGGTGTTCTGACACGCGCCTGACAGCGCGTGTGCCTGTGGTCGCGCGTGGGGAAGCTTGTTTCGGCGCGTGAGGGCGCGTGCTAGCTCAGAATTGGGTGATTTTGGTGCCGTTGGATTCGTCTTTTCGAGATGCTTCTAATGGTATATTATATGATATTTTATGAAATTGTTTCGAACTGTTTATAGCTGACAGAAGTGTTTTAAAGCTGTTTTTGATCGTTTGAATTGCTTTTAAGTGCTTCATGTGATACATAGAGATGTATAATGCTTAGACTAATGTGCTAGATGATATAACATGCCTACCTTGATGTTTATTCATGTTTATATATGTGATATATGCTTAGTTTATCATGCGATGATAGATTTAGGTGAACTTAAATGAACATAAGGCGTTTGTTAGACAACCTAGTATAGTGAAATTGTTTCATAAACTTAATAATAATATTATGAATACAATCATGAGATTCTTGTGTTTATGAAACACGTAATTGAATATGAATTTTCGATATGAGAGAAAGGATGATTCTGTCAACAACAGATTTCTATCTGTAAGAAAGGGTTATTAAGTGGCGCCTCTTGACAATGCTCCACCCGATCTGGGAATCATCTGATTATTGATTATTGATTTGAAATATTTAATTTAAAAGGAAGAATCTCTTTATAATATGATTATGATTGTAACGTAATATAATGCCTCTAAAATTAAATAATATCAAGTAGTAATTGGCCAATGACACAACGGGCTTGTGTCGGTCATAGTCTTCCAACATGATAGAAAGTAGTTCTTATTTTTAAATCATTGTCATTTCGTGCCACAGCCGAGGGCTTTGATTTTGAAATAAGAAATACTTGTGTATTACATAGAGATGTGTACATTGAATAAGAATCTAAAGGTCGTTACGTGCCACAGCCGTGGGCCTTTGGGGACTGATTCAATTGTACGGAATGTTGGGTTAGACTTGACTTAAAATATTGAGTTTGTCATGCCACAGCCGTGACTCAATTATTCAAGAGGCTAAAGTTTGATTAGGGAATAACATTAGATGTAATTGACAAGAGTTGTCTGCCTATTAAATATTACATGGCGTTTCGTGCCACAACCGGGGTTGTGTAATGGAATATAGGATCCCTATTCCCACTAGCATTATGAATGCTTAATTTTTCACGTAGGGTGTTGAATAAATTAGATAAACTAGTGGGAGCCACTTATGAATAAAGACCCGATTCATATAGTGTTTTGAAATGAAATTGAATATTTGCTAAGTGTTGTTATGTGTTTATCATTTACAGATTTACAATATACATTATGTCTTCTGCACTATCACTAAGGAGCATACTAGATGCTCACAAGTTGACTGATCCTAATTATGGTGACTGGCTTCGAAACTTGAGAATTGTTCTCAGGATTGAGAAGCTGGAATACGTGATTGACTCACCTAAGCCTAGTGAACCTGCTAGCGATGCGCATAATGATGAACATGTTGTGTATCATAAGTGGATAGATGATGCAAATGTTGCTCAATGCATCATGCTAGCTTCCATGAACATTGAGCTACAGAAGCAACCTGAGCATATGGATGCTCACACTATCCTCATGCATCTACAAGAGTTGTATGATGTGGCGGGGAGGACAGCTCGATATGAGATATCGAAGGAGTTGTTCGATTGTAGGATGTCTGAGGGATCATCTGTGAATGACCATGTACTTAAGATGATCAATTTGATTGAACGTCTTGGATAACTTGGTTTTGCCATGGATGGGGAGCTGAGCCAAGACCTGGTCTTGCAATCGCTTCTGAGTTCGTTCTCGCAGTTTGTTGTGAACTTTCACATGAATAAGTTGGATGTCAGCCTGCCTGAACTCCACAACATGTTGAAGACTGCGGAATCAAATTTTTCCCCTAAGAAGAGTTCTGTTCTTCTAATTGGTGAAGGTTCCAATCCTAAGAAAAGGAAGAGGAACCCTTCCAAGAAGAAGAAAGTAGGTGAGAAAATGCCGGTTCCACCAAAAGCTGAAGACCCCAAGAGCAAAGTTGTTTGCTTTCACAATGTAACAAGGTGGGGCACTGGAAGAGGAACTGCAAGGTTTACCTTGCAGAATTGAAGAAGAAGAAGGGTACTGAGACTGCTGCTTCTGATTCAGGTATGTTCATGATAGAAGTGAATATGTCATTAAGCCAAATTTCTACTTGGGTATTAGATACCGCCTGTGGTTCTCAAATCTGCAATTTGTTGTAGGGACTAAGGAGAAGTAGGACTCTTGAGGAAGAGGAGGTGATTCTACTGATGGGAAATGGAGCAAGAGTTACTGCTGAAGATGTAGAATCATTTCATTACATATGCCTACGGGCAAGACTATTGTTTTTAAATAATTGTTATTTTGTTCCCTCGATTTTGAGGAATATTATTCCCATGTTAGACTTGGCTGGATTTTCATTTATTATTGAGAATAATGAATGTTCTATTCTTAGAGATAATATTCTTTATGGACGTGGTGCTTTAAATAATGGTCTGTATATATGTGACATAATTTACTTCAGATTGAACAAACTAATAAAAGAAAAGGGATGATGAAAATCTCACTTTATAGTGGCACTACAGTCTCCATTTAGAAGACATGGAGAAAGGACTGCAAATTTGCTAGGAATGGTACACACAGATGTATGTGGACCAATGTCTAAGCAAGCCATGGGTGGATTTTCATACTTCATTACTTTCATAGATGATAGATCTAGATTCGGATATGTGTTTGATGAAACACAAGTCTGAAGCCTTTGAAAAGTTCAAAGAGTATAAGTATGAAGTGGAGAAACAAACCAAACATAGTATTATAATTCTTCGATTAGATCGAGGTGGTGAATACTTGAATGGAGAGTTTCTGGATTATCTCAAAGTAAATGGTATAGTCTCCCAGTGGACTCCTCCAGATTGGTATCTGAAAGGAGAAATCGAACTTTGTTAGACATAGTTCGGTCCATGATGAGCTATGCAAATCTTCCAGTATTCCTATGGGGTTATGCATTGGAAACCTCAGCATATTTACTGAATAAGGTGCCTTCCAAATCTGTTCCTCAAACTCCGTATGAGATATGGAAAGAAAGGAAACTGAGTCTTAAACACGTTAAGATTTGGGGATGTCCAGCTTATGTCAAGAAAGTTGACCCAGATAAGCTGGAATATCGATCCGTAAAATGTAGTTTTGTGGGATATCCTAAAGAGACTTTAGGGTATTACTTTTACACCGATCATCGGGAGATTGTCTCCAGACATGCTACTTTCTTGGAAAAGGAGTTTATCCTTGAAGGAAACAGTGGGAGCAAAATTGAACTTGGTAAAGTTCAAGAAGCACAAACTACTACGGATCAAGTGGAAACACCTGTTCTGACTGAACAACCTTTTGTGGAACAGCCCATTCATAGAACATGGAGAGTGTCTCGCCAACCTGAGAGGTAATATGGTCTTGTCATTAAGAATGACAATGAGTTGTCGATCATTGATGATGACGACCCTGTGACCTATAATGAGGCTATGAGTAATGTTGACTCAGAGAAATGGCAAAGTGCCATGAAATCCGGAATGGAATCTATGTATACGGTATATGAAAGAATGATTAGAGCAGATGGCCAGGTGGAGACCTATAAGGCCAGGCTTTTGGGAAAAGGATTTAAACAAAGGCAATGGATTGACTTTGATGAAACCTTTTACCTGTAGCCCTGTTAAAATCAGTTCGGATTTTGCTTGCGATTGCTGCTTACTACGACTATGAGATTTGGCAATTAGCCAGATGGTTTTCTTTCCAAGGGAAATGAAAACCTAGTGTGTAAGCTACTGCGAACCATATATGGTTTAGAGCAAGCTTCTCGAAAGATGGAACATTCGTTTTGATGAGACAATCAAAGAGTTTGATTTTATCAAAAACGTAGATGAACCATGTGTCTACAAAAGGGTTAGTGGGAGCGCGGTAACATTTCTTGTATTGTATTGAAATAGAGTTGACATACATAACAACATAGCAGACCCACTCACAAAGCTACTTTATGAAAGTCACTTTGATCGTCATAAAGACTAGATGGGTATTAGATACCAGAGTGATTGGCTTTAGTACAAGTGGGAGATTGAAAGGAATATATCCTAAGTCCAATCATGTATTAGGATTTAGGAATAACTTTTATGTAATCTGTTTTGATTTCATTGATATTAATAAAAGACTTGTTTTGTTTTTATTACAGGCTCTATCTATTTAAGTGTTTAAATAAGATATACCATAGTTTAGAGTAAAGCTTTTTATGGATTATGATGAGATCATAATAGTGAGACCTAAAAGATGATAACTCTAAACTTAAATTGTTTCTGATTATAGGATTACTAACTGGTAATTAATAATCCGCAAAGATCGGTACATACTATGTTTGCTTCATTATGAAGGATGTCTGTTCTCATAGACATTTGTGTGGTGACATTATAGCTAGTATGTAGGTGCTTATTATAGAATAAGTTCACTGAACATGACTCGCACAGCTAAACAACTGATGGAGTTCACTCACGTGTCAGCAGTTGTTCACATAGTGATAGTTGTACAAGTATCCTTAGACTTGAGGTCATCATAGTCATCTTGTGTACACTGAACTATGCTTTGGTTTAGTTCTTAGTCTCCAGGGACAATTATTAGGGCTCTACTGGGTATAGAAATTTGTACACGAAGATAGTGTATGATCAATAAAGGATCTACCCCTTCCAGTGAAGGAAGTGAATGTTCAAGGCTGATCCACTTATGCTAGTTCAGGAATCTCTGGCGAGAGTGAATGAAATTAGAAAGGAGTTTCTAATTTGCATAGAACTAAGCATAGTAAATGGTAAGCAAGTGATTAAATTAGATAGGCTTGACACGAGATCCATACCTTGTATTTAATCGGGACATTGTAGGGTAGAAGGAGTTTATTGTACGGTAACTATTCACTGAATAGTTTCTTGGTATTCTAAGCAGTGAATTCGTATTATCCGGATAGTCGCGATATGGTGAGAAGTATCCCTCACGATGTAGAATAAATGTGATTAATTAATTAATCATATTTAATAAATTAGAGAATTTATATAAATAATGATAAAATAGTTTTATTATTATTTATTTCTACTACCGGCTTAATATTGAACCTACAGGGTCACACCATAAAAAGAGAATCATTTAATGGTGGAGGAATTAATTAATAATGGCTAATAATTATTTATTTGTGAAATAAATAATTAATTGGCAAATTTAATAATTGATTAAATGAGATTTAATTGATTATAAATTAATTAAGAAAAGTTCTTAATATTATTAATTAAGGATTTAATTTTTTGGAAATTAAATCAAGAGAGAGAATTATTTCTAAAGTGTTTAGAAAAAGGATTAATAATTAAAAAGTGTTTTAATTATTAATTAGAATAATAAATGGGATAATAATAATAATATTTATGGGAAAATTTCAGCTGAAAATTTTGCCTATAAATATACTATTATAAACCCTATTTTTATTCAAACCCCAAAATTTTATAAAATCTAATTCTCTCCACCTCCTCCTCCTCCTTAACGTCGTTTTCTTGGTGGATACCGGTGGAGTGCTTCACGTTTGAGGAGCAGCTGCTAAGGATCTCCGATCGTTGCTTTTGGATCACATATTAAAGGTTAGTAATCGATCCCTATGTTTTTACCACGATTTATATGCTTTTATTTGGATTTTATATGTGTAAAAGTGTTTTACCATGCCTCCGCTGCGATTAAAATCCAACAAAACTTGGGATTATGGTATCCTAAGAGAACAGGTTTTGAAGCTGTTGGATACACAGATGCAGATTTTGGTGGATGCAGGGTTGACAGAAAGAGCACTAGTGAAAGATGTCAATTTCTTGGACAAAGACTTGTATCCTGGTATAGCAAGAAATAACAATCTATGTCAACTTCCTTAGCTGAAGCTGAGTACATAGCTGTTGGAAGTTGTTGTGCTCAAGTACTTTGGATTAGAAATCAACTAATGGACTATGGCCTAGGGTTACACAAAATTTCAATTATGTGTGATAATACTAGTGCTATATCCATTGTGGCTAATCCAGTAAATCTTTCTAGAATAAAGCACATTAATATAAGGTACCATTTTATTAGAGAACATGTTGCTAATGGTACCATTGAGCTCAATTTTGTTCCAATAGAAAAATAATTAGCTGACATTTTTACTAAACCTTTGGATGAAGCAATTTGCACTAGACTTGTAGGTGAAATTGGAATGCTAAATTCTTCATCCTAAAGGCAAGAACTCGGCTAATATGTTGCAGCAGATTGATTTCTAATAAATAAAAATTAATTTGATTTAATTGGAAATTAACTGGAATATGAGTTATAAATATTTCAGAATTCTCTTTATATTTATTTTTTAAAATTCAAAATTTAGCTTGGAATTTTTTAATTCTAAGAAAACTTTCTAAATGCTAATTTACATTTCCAATATGTAAAATTAGTATAAGACATAATCAAAAAGAACAAAAGTATATAGAGAACTGAGTTCTCGATAAGTCTAAATGACTTCTCGACAAGTCATTTTAAGACTTCTCGAGTGAGTTCTCGATAAGTCATTTTTCTGACTTCTCGAAGGACTTCTCGACAAGCATTATTATGACTTCTCGATAAGTCATTGTAGAGATCTTGATAAGTGATAAATCACAAAGTTCTCTACATGTATGAATTTTAGACTTACCAACAACTAAGAACTGGGATAATTTAATTTAATAAATTATTTTGGTAAAATACTTTTGATAAAATCACTCTGATTTTTTTTTAATTACTTAAAATAAAATTGGAAAACTTTTAGTCCATTCAGGACAAACTGGGTATTTATTTGACATCTCGATAAGTCATTTTCTAGTTCTCGATAAAAGTAAGGAAAATAACATATCGATATGTATCTATTCTCTCAAAATGACTTCTCGATAAGCAAATCCCAAACATTTATTTTGAGTTATCAATAAGTCATTTACCTTTTACTATAAATACCCGGACATCTCGACATACACCTCTTTACGCCTTCGAGATCTCTAAGTGACCTAATTATTCCAAATCTAAACCGTTTTCTCTCATTTCAAGCTCTTTCTCTCTATTTTTTCTTACCCACTCAAATTCAAACACTTCAAATGGCATCAAACACAGTTACACCTTTTATCCCAAAAGAAGGAACCAACCATATTGCATTTACAGATGCAAACCAAGCTCATGATAACTTCAAGAGCTTTGTAAAGTTTCTTTTTGAAACATACTTTACAGGTGCTCTAAGTGCAAATCCAGTACTGTACTTGGATGTTCTTAGGGATTTCCGGAACATAACTATGATAAGGACAATGGTACATAAGAACCAAGCTATGTCCATGGGGGTTAATTGCTCTATTCAAGGCCAACCTGTGGAGTTTTCAGAAGATGATGTAAATGTGGCTTTGGGCATCCCTACTAACAATTTGGTGGAGGTTCCAACACAAGATGAGTTAGCCGAGTTCATGGACTTCATAAACTACAGTAAAAGAATCAACTTGGCTAGCCTGAACAAGAAGTACTTGAAGAGGGAATGGTCATTCCTTTTTTATTCAATTATGAGGGCATTCACCTGTAGGAAGGCAGGGTGATGAAAATATTTCAAGTGTTGTTCAAAAGATGGTGTTCTCTATGGCTCACAACAGACACCTCAATATAGGACACCTAATAATAGAGACGCTCAACAATAGGCTAATAATGCCTTTGACATCAAGATAAGGAAATCTTTCTTCCTTATAATGTCTATTTTAAATCATAAAGTACATGAAATTCATATGCTTAATGGTATAGATAGAACTAAAATAGGCAACTGTAAACAAATGTCCAAAGTTCTATTTGGCTGACTCACAACAAAGAACAAGGTACCTGTAAGTCTTAGAATCACTCAATTTATGTTAGAGAGATTCAGGGATTACCATTACCTTATTCCTGACAGGAGATCTACAATCACGTATAGTACATTAATGGCTCATGTACCTGTGGAAGAACAAATACAGGAACACCAACATGGGCCTTCCCAAACTGAGACCTCTCTTTCTTTACCAATAGAAGCTAGGAAACCAACCACTTCATCCTCTCAAAAGGGTGAAGTGAGTAAAAAGAAGAGAAAGCAGGCAACCCTAACTATTATCAATGAGAGTGGTGAGGATCAAACTTAAATAGAGTCCACCCTGGTCAAGAAACCAAAGAAGGCCAAGAAATCTGAGTCGACCACTTAAGCTATTCTCTCAACAGGCTGTTTCTATTGAAAAGAGCACTCTCCCTAGTGCACCCTGTAAAGAGTCTGCACCAACACTTGAACACATTTAAGTGTATGAAAGAAGGATTAAGGATGGCACACACACACAGAACACATCTTTTGAAGCTCCCTCATCTATTTATGGGGAGCTACCAACACTCAATCCTAAAATTACTAATCTTATATCTAAAATTTCTTCCTCATAAAATGAAAACATGAATCTAACTCTCAAGTGTTCCAAAATCAAGTGACATGGTTCAAGAAACTATGCTCACCACCCAGGAACCACATCCAGTAGGTGAGAGGCTACAGTCTGGGGTAGACCTTGATGACACCAACATAAACACATGGGTTTCATCAGTTTTTACTGAAGACCTACTCAAGCACCTTCATGTGCTAAACAATCTTCACAGATTGATAGGTTTGAGGGTAGTACTCCTGAGCGGGAGCTATTTAAATCCCTTCAATTCAATTGGAGGTTCCTCATGAAGGGACAACTTCCCTCAAAACCCTAGCTAAAATTGCCTTAACAATTGAAGCTAGGAGTCCAATTGCCAATGAGCCTGTTATAGGAGAGGAAAGTCAGGCACATTCAAGTGCTAGCTCTTTACAAGAAGGGTAAGGGTTTGAGGCCATGGTATATGACAGTAACCTGGTAAAATCCCCTTCAGTTTAATTGAGGATTCCCATAAGTGGTGAACAACACAGTATCATAACCACAGTTCTAACTGTGAGTCAAAGTGTGGCATCTGTCACAGGAAATTTACTGAACATTAACCATCAACCTCAACCCAAACAGACATACCTTCTATATCAAACCTTTCTCAACAACCATCACACCTTATGTGGCGCCCTCCAAACCCCGGTCAGAAGTTTGGGGTCCACAACACACACATACCATATATAAATCTGTTTACGAAAATAATATATGCAATGACCCTACTTAGCATAATTCACGGATCCCAACAGTTTAAAGTATGCCCACAAGTCACAACCTTATTTATATTACAACATACCAAAATCCCAAATTTATTTATCTTATAACTGAAAGTAAAACAGTCTTACAAACTTTCCACATAAACTAGGTCTAATATATCATGCTAGCTTATTCCATTCAACCTGTAAACCTAGCTTGCACACTTGTCTGGGGATCCTCGATATCACTAGTTTTTTTTTACCTGGAAAAGAACATAAACTGATTTGCAAGAGTGAGCTAACTAGCTCAGCAAGTCATAATGACAACATTGAGATTCATAATAATCAATTGGAATGATATAAGGAATTAAGTTTTCGGATAAGCAATGATTAGAATTGGATATTCACTTTTATTTTAAAAACCAAGGTTAGGTTGCTGATCAGTCACGCACTAACCCCGAGCAAGACTCACAGCTCTACTCTTTATACCAGATCCAAGGCACACATTGGCCTATCATGACTACAAATCTGGTCCATATTTGAAAACAATCCAATTCTATAATAGTACATGATAAACAATGTAGATCAATAAGTTGAATCATAAACAACATTTATCTCGGAGCATAGGGTAATTCATAACACTATGAAGGTATAACAAGGTAAACATGAAGATTGGCTATCAGCCAATAAAAGAATCAGAAAATAGAAGACCAAAGGTCTAATGCTTACAAGGAATGGTCTTCTGTTATACAAGGTATACAGGTTTGTATATTAAGCAATTTCATATCAAGGATGAGTATATGGTATATATGTATTTGTGGAGTAGTATCGTATATATGTGGTTCGTATATGAGAATTCAACAATCAATGGTTTACAATGAATAAGGCTTATAGCTCAAGATCAATAGAAAGAATCAGGGTTTAGGGTTAATTACTTCAAATTACTTGCAATATAACAAGAATGAACAGAAATACTTGCAACATATATGAAGAGAGTTCGAAGATACTTGCCTTATTTCAATTCGCTTTCACTTTATTTGTACTCGTCTACTGATTCTCACACACTGACCACTTGATTTCCTTTTCTACGTATCGCTTCCCCTATTAGACATCACATGTATTTATCAATACATATTCTCATCTCATTCTATTCGTTACCAGCTTCTATCTACCCTTCGTTTCACCCAAATCCGACTTACGAATTGAAAGTTACGTTAAAACCATCAAACAATACCCACACAGTCATATTATATGTTAATCTGATCACATATAGCACATAGCACGTAAGATATTCGATCAAGATAATTTTTCAGAGAATATTCGGGGTTAAAATGATTTTCCAAGTATTTAATACGAATTTTTGAACATTTTTCCGAATTATAACAGGTCTCCGAATCATTTTAAAATTAAATAATAGGGTTCGAACACCTAAATATGACTTTAAAATGATTTAATATTATTTATCGAGCCTTGAAAATAATTTAAAATAATATTTTAAATCTCAAAACTATTTTTCAAAAATTTTGAATCCAAATAAACAATTAAATCTAATTAAATAATCAATTAAAATTATTTAATAACTAATTAAGTCAATTAATCAATTAATATTTAAATTAATTGACTAATTAAATTATTAATTATCAAATAAAATTAAATATTTAAATAATTTATATTTATTTTTGAATTAAAAATAATTTTCAGAATAATAGATAATGAATTTTTAAATTTTAAAATAATAAAAAATAATTTCTGAAAATAATTATAAAAAGAAAATACAATTTTTGAAAATAATTCAAACATAAATCTTATTTTTATGAATTTCCAAAACTACAAGGACTGAAATATAGATTTTTGCAAAATAGGGGCGCCAAAATGAAATTTAACCACCCCGTTTCCTCTCCGGCGAGCTGCCGCCGGCCAGTCGCCGAGCTTTTCCGGCCAGTGCAAAACCTGCCCAGAAACGTGCCAAACTTTCAGGAATTAAAGTTCGCGTTCCCAGGAACCAATCTGCAGCAGCAAAACAAACAAGCGACCAACGAATCGAACGAAAAATCCGTCGAAAAATCTCGTCGCCGTTAACTTCGATTTTCCGATCATCCCCTTCCAGTTATCGTTTGTTCACCATATATATCAATACATTCATTTTTCAATGATATATTCAGTGGTACAATCAATTTTAATCAATAACCCCCAACAAACAAACGCCTAAATTTGATTGAAAACATTCAAAAACATATAAACCCTAATTTCAGTATTTCGAAAATTAAACCGACTTTTCTACATGATATTGAACTCCAAATTCATCATATAATATACCAAAATGACCAGGAAAAAATTATCTACAAGATTCAGCCATCAAATCACACAAACAACATCCACATCAAAATTTCTTATTTTAATCATAAATTAATTCGAAATAAAATAATTAAATAACAAAATAACCTTGATTTTTGCACTGAAAGTGATGATTGATTCTGAAAGCGCTTTTCGAGAGCTTCGATTTGGTATATGGCACACTTGATTCCGAGTTCGGTAACGCTTTCGTTTTTGGGTTTGATTCTCAAGAACGCGACGGGTTTTCGGGTTTTTCTCTGTAAATTCTCGGTTTTTACTTTTCAATTATGATTATAAGATTAAAATGAAATAAGAAAAAGATTATTTATATTTATGGAATATTAATACCCGTTGGATCGT
The DNA here is from genome assembly GCF_009905375.1 of Apium graveolens. NCBI lineage: Eukaryota > Viridiplantae > Streptophyta > Magnoliopsida > Apiales > Apiaceae > Apium > Apium graveolens. The sequence continues at coordinate 70,243,202 of NC_133648.1, read as the reverse complement.
GTTGGATCGAAAAATAGGTTACTTAGCCGCTAAGTAACTGCAAAAACGATCCGATTTGATACCCATTTTGGATAATTATCAAAACTGGGTTTCTTATTAAACATTTAATACGAAAATAATTTAATATTATACCGTATTTCGAGAATACGGGTTTTATTGATCTATAAAAATGATTATCATATCAAAAATTTTGCGCCGGGACGCGTACGGGTCAAAACACGGAAAATGTCCGGAATAATCAAATTAGGTTAGCTAAGAGTTTTTCGAAGAGTTTCGGGTTGTAAAAACGCAAAAACGGTTGAAGTTGGATGATTCCCGATTTTATAAAATAGTTTTATAATTATACAGAAAATAATTAATAACTTTATAAATTCTTATAAAATCATATAACAATCCAAAAATTACCAGAAAAATACCATAATTATCTATACTTTATTCTGGACATAGTAAAACTAACATACTCACATTTTATCACACATAAACATCTAAATATCAATATCAATCATCAGACAATTTATCAAAATTCACATAATAATCGCATAATAATTATTTATTCATAAAAATAATTACACGCTATGTCCCGGATATTACATCCTTCCCCCTTAAAAGGATTCCGTCCTCAGAATCTCCTAAGTAAATAACTGAGGGTACTTTTCTCGCATATCACTTTCCAACTTCCAGGTTGACTCTTCAACCTTTGGGTTTCTCCATAGTACTCTTACTAAGTTTACAACTTTATTCCTTAATACATTCTCTTTCCTTTCTAAAATCTCTATTGGATTCTCTATATACGATAAATCTTCCTTAAGTTCTATCGGCTCATACTCGATTACATGTGTAGAGTCTGGATTGCACTTATTAAGCATCAATACGTGAAATATATTATGAATCTGCACCATGTGCGGAAGTAACACTAATTCATATGCTACCTTGCCGACACATTTCAAAATTTCAAAAGGTCCAACGTATCTGATACTCGGCTTTCCTTTCTTTCCAAAGGTAGTCAATCCTTTCCACGATAACACTTTTAGTAACACTAGATCCCCTTCTTTTAATTCCATATCCTTTCTAGATTGATCTGCATATTTCCTCTAACGATCCTGTGCTGCAATTAATCTCTTCTTAATGACTTCAACAACTTCCTTTGTCTGCTACACCAATTCAGGTCCAAGTATCTTACGTTCTCCAACTTCATCCCATTATACTGATGATCGACATTTGCGTCCATAAAGAGCTTCGTAGGGAAGCATTTCGATGCTAGCATGATAACTGTTATTGTAAGCAAACTCCACTAAGGGCAAATGTTCATCCCAATTTCCTTTGAAATCAATGGCACAAACACATAACATATCTTCAGTGGTCTAGATCATTCTCTCACTTTAGTCGTCTGCCTGTGGATGATATGCAATACTCATATTCAATTTAGTTCCCAAGCATTCTTGAAAACTTCTCCAAAATCTTGAATTAAATTGTGGATCTCGATCTGATACAATAGACACATGCACTCCATGACGAACTACTATTTCCTTTAAATACATATGAACCAATTTGTTCAGTGAAAATCTTTCATTAATGGGCAAGAAAGGAGCTGATTTAGTTAGTTTGTCCACTATAACCCAAATGGCATCGTAGTTCGCTTTCGTCCTTGGCAATCCAACTATAAAGTCCATAGCAATGTGCTCCCACTTCCATTCTGGAATCTCTAACGGTTGTAAAAATCCACTCGGTCTCTGGTGCTCCGCCTTAACTCTTTAACACGTGTAACATTTGCTAACCCATTCCGCAATTTCTCTTTTCATATCTGGCCACCAATAATTCTCTTTTAAATATTTGTACATCTTGATCCTTCCTGGATGGATGGAATACCTTGAGTTGTGAGCTTCCTATAGAATTTCATTTTTCAACTCTGCTACTGGTGGAATCCAAATTCTGGAAGAAAATCCGAGGATACCTCGATCATCCTTTTGAGTGCATAACTCTTCTCCTACCAATAGATTAATATCTTAATCCATTATTTCCTCTTGACATTTCTTTATCTTCTCTAACAATTCTGGCTGAAAAGTCATACTATACATCTTTGCTTCATCAGGTTTGCAAATTCTGACTTCCAATTACAACTTCTGAAATTCCTTATATAACTCTTCAGGTACTGTTAATACATTCAATCTTTCCTTTCTATTTAACGCGTCTTCCACCATATTTGCTTTTCCTGGGTGATAGTTAATCTTGCAATCATAGTCCTTGATTAACTTCAACCATCTTCGTTGTGTCATATTAAGTTCCTTTTGCGTGAATATGTACTTCAAACTCTTATGGTCCGTATAGATCTCGCATTTTTCTCCATATAGATAATGTCTCCAAATCTTTAAGGCGAATACTATTGCCGTTAGTTCCAAGTCATGAATATGATACTTCTGCTTATGAAGTTTAGTTGTCTAGACGCATATGCAATAACTTTATTATGTTGCGTCAAAATATAACCTAATCCCTTATGAGAAGCATCACTATAGATTACAAAATTTCCTTGATCATCTAGAAGTAACAAAACAGGTGTCGTGATCGATCTTTTCTTCAATTCTTGAAAAATTTCTTCACATTTCTCATTCCATATAAACTTCTCATTTTTCCTGGTAAGCTTTGTCAAAGGTGTCACGATCTTCGAGAAATCTTGAACAAATCTTCGATAATATCCCGCTAATCCCAAGAAACTTCTCACTTCTGTTGGTGTTTTTGGCCTTTCCCAATTCATAATAGATTCAATCTTTGCTGGGTCTACTTTGATCCCTTCATTACTTACTATGTGCCCTAAAAATTGAACTTCTTGTAACCAAAACTCACACTCTGAAAACTTGGCATACAACTTTTCCTTTCTCAAAATTTTCAAAGATATCCTTAAATGTTCCCGTTAGGAATACGTTGTGCACTTGATGATAACTTAATCAAAACACTAAGTAGATTTCAGTTAAGTGATTTTGTAGCTTTCAACAGATGACCATTTCAACATTCGTTGAAAATGTAGCTTATGTAACAATAAGTTTAGTAGCACATTTCTGCATACTTAAATGGCTTAGTGAACTAAATGTTATAGAATGTTTAAGTCATGTTGACTACTAGATTGATATGCAAGGTAGGTTGGATAATTGTAAATATTAGATGCCTTGTAATCTTGTATAAATGAAATGGAGATAACTGAATAGAAGATAGTCTCAACGGATGATTCACAAAGCTTCAACGAATGATCAACATAAGTCTCGACGGATGATCAAACAGAGTTTCAACGGATGATCAATCTGAGTTTCAACGGATGATCAAATTCAAAAGAGCAGTTAACAGTGACTTGACATTCACATGCGTTGATTGTATGCAAATGGAATATGGCAACCTAATTCAGGTTTTAGAGAATAAAGAAGCATTTCCACTTCCCTGCTAAACTGAAGATTTTCAAAGATGCTGGAAAGAGAAGTGTAGTAGCATGAAATTAGACTATAAATAGTTTGTCTTATTAACTTGTCTTTTTATCATGTAACTTGGTAATATATATAAACCAAGGGTAGCAAGTTGAATAGTATCCAAGTAAGTAAGCAATTACCAGACATGTAACTTGGTAATATATATAAACCAAGGGTAGCAAGTTGAATAGTATCCAAGTAAGTAAGCAATTACCAGAGAAATAGATAACACAAAATTTGTAAAGAATTTCTCTATTCTTGTAGTTCAACTTGTAAGCAGCTGTGTACATTTTTGTAAAACAGAGTTCTCTACTTAATATATATCTCTGGTGGAAAAGTTTAATCCACCAGAAAGTTTTTAATTACTTGTATTTAAATGCTTTCTGTTTTGATTTCTATTTTACTTTCATTCCGCACTATTACAAAATCAAACACGGTTATTTATTTCTAGAAGAATTGTTCTTGAAATCTAAAATGAAGGCAGAATTCCATTCAAACCCCCTTCTGTAATTCTTGTTTAGATTGTTTGGGAATAACAGTTCTGCATGGTCTTCTGTTGACTTGGAGTAGATCAAAATATCATCGATTAATACAATGACAAACTTGTTCAGATATTCCTTGAAAATTCTGTTCATCAAGTCCATAAATGTTGATGGGGCATTGGTCAATCCAAAAGACATCACTAAGAATTCATAATGACAGTACCTTATTCTGAAAGCTGTCTTTGGTATATCTTCGGGCTGAATCTTTAGTTGGTGATATTCAGATCTCAGATCAATCTTGGAGAAATACTTGGCTCCTTTTAACTGATAAAACAAATCATCAATTCGAGCTAATGGATACTTGTTCTTGATCATAAGCTTATTGAGTTATCGATAGTTGATGCATAATCTCATGATTCCGTATTTCTTCCTAAAAAATAGTACCGGTGCACCCCATGGGGATACACTCGGTCTAATCACTCCTTTTTCCAATAACTCTTGTAATTGATTTGCTAACTCCTTCATTTCAACTGGCGCCATTCTGTACGGGGCCTTAGATACTGGTTCCGTTCCAGGTGCTAAGTCGATTGTAAACTCAATTTCTCTATCTGGAGGAAGTCCTGGTAACTCCTCTGGAAACACGTATGGAAATTCATTTACCACTGGAATGTCTTCCAATTTTACTAGCTCCTGACTTCGATCTATCATAAAAGAAATGAAATGCTCACATCCTTGTCGTAGTAATTTCTTAGCTTCAATCATCATCAAGAATTTCTTTGCTTGCCTCTGACCTTTAAACGTTACCACTTTCTCGTTTGGCGTCTTTAAGATTACCTTCTTATTACGATAGTCTATATGAGCATCATGCTTAGCTAGCCATTTCATTCCTAAAATAACGCCAAACTCTCCTAACTTAAATGGTATCAAGTCAGCACCAAACTTATTACCATAAATCTCAATATCACAGTCCATACACACTTGATTAACAAATACAAGCTCTTGATTTGCTAATTCTACCGTCATAATCTCACTTACCAATTCAAATGCACAATTCAACTTATCAACAAAACCTTGAGAAATAAATGATAGAGTTGCTTCCGAATCTACTAGCACTTTAGCACATAAAGAATTCACAGTAAGCGTACCTGCCACAACATCGGTGTCCATGATTGTTAGTCCCTAACAATACAACAAAAATTACAGAAGGGGGGGGGGTTGAATGTAATTCTGACTACTTTTTGAGATTAATGAAAAATGGTTCTAACTTAATAATATATAAGTTTTTGATTTGCAAAGTGCGGAATGAAGAGTTAGATAAATCAAAACATAAGTAATAAAAACACAAGTCTTTAAAAACTTTTTGGTGGTTTTGAATGTATCCACCAGAGATATATATATATATATATATATATATATATATCAAGAGAACCCTGTGAAGCTTGAATAGCTCACAGCTGCTTACAAATATGAACAACTAAACTTATAGAGAAATGCTACAGGATTCAGCTTACAATTGTTTCTCTGAAAATGTATTTGCTTAGTCTTCTGTTGTTCTACTTGCTACTCTTGGTTTATATATCACCAAGATTACATAGTAACAAGACAAGATAATAAAACAAAACCTATCAAGTCTAATACCATGATGCTTCACTACTATTTTCCAACATATTTGAAAATCTTCTTAACTTGCATGGAAATGGTAATGCTTCTTTGTTCTTCATTTCCTGTTATACAGGCTCCCACATTCCTTTTGTAAACACCCAACGCATATGACTGTGTTGTCACTGTCAACAGATGTTTAAATTGATCATCCGTCGGGTACATGCTTGTCATCCGTCGGGTTGCCTTGTTGATCATCCGTCGGGTAGCTTTGTTGATCATCCGTCGGGTAACTATTGGGCACTTGACTTCATTTCACTTATGCAGAATTATAAGATATCTTATATTTATAATTATTCGACCTATTCTGCATATCTAATAGTAGTCAACATTGTAATAACCCCAATTTTTGGGAAATTTTGAAACCCTTAGGAATAGTATTTTTGCTGAATGAGAAAACTTTTAATGCCACACTATGTAGGGGTTCTGATATGGATATTCTGAGATTTTATTAGTACTTTATATGGGATATAAGTGTATGTAAAGATCGTCAGAATCTAAATCCGAACACTTGGATTTTTCCCGGAAACCCACTAGATACGGAGAGAATTGAGTATAAGGTAACAGGATAAAAAGGATTTAAATTAAAGGATTATAATAGAGGATCATAAAAAGGAATATAATGTATTGAGAAAGGTTAAGGGAACCTAAGTAATAAGATCCCGGGTATGATCCTTCAAACGATAAACGAGAACGAAAGTTAAGCGAACCGTATAGCAGATCAGCGGTCATTAGGCAAACAATTAGGAAGTTAATCAAAGGGATTAGAGTGAGTGATGTCACCCAACCAATGAGAGGAGGACAAAGAGGGAAGGATGACATCACAACATGACATAGGCATGACATGGGAAGGAAGGAGGTGTGGTTGAATGAGAACCACACAAATTCAAGGGCAACAAGGTAATTAACTAAATCAAACACAAAAACAAGTCAACCAAGCCAAGCAAAATCATTTTTCATCAAAATCAAAAAGCAATCAAGGCATGGTTCATCTTTGCTCTCGGCTTTTTACTATTGCAATTGGGCAAGACTTTAAAACTCAAGATCCAAGCCTCCTAAATTGGTGAGTTAATTCCCTAATCATCTTCATGCTTAGTTAGGGTTATATCATGAGTTTAAGCCATCAATTCCTTCTCCATCTTCTTCATTTAATCAAAGAAGAAGACAATGAATAGTGTTTTCAAGTTTTTAACTTGATATTTTTCTTGTTTTCCTTGAAGATCCAAGCATTCCTAAGACTTCTCAAAGCTTCTTAAGGCTTCCTAACTACTCCCACCACTTCAAGGAAGGTATACCATCTCCAAACCCTAGATTCCTATGTATTATAAGATGATTTTGATTAGTAGGGTGATATTGTAGCTTGTTGATGTGATTAGAGTTTGGGATTTGAAATGGTAGTGAAATGGAATGGTAAATGTTGTTGTTTTGATTAAAAGAACTTAAGTATGATTAAAGTTAAGCTTAGGCATAAGTATGAATGTTAAAATTGAATTGGTTGGGGTTGTTATGATGTGATAAGGATGGATGTTGGTTGTATGTTGGATTTGAGGTTGAATTGGGTTGGTTTTGAATGGTTTAAAATTGGGAAATCGCGTAAACATAGCCGTCGTAACATCCAATTTTCTTTAGACTGTTTTTATGCATAACATTAGGACCCGAGAACCCCCTGCTAGATTATGACCACTGCCATGTTTAGATAGCTCATGTTACGAGCTTCGTTTTGATATATAGTTCGTTTGATTCCGATGCACGGTTTAGGAGAAACGACCGTTTCAAGTAACGGCGTTTCGCGAATGAAACTTTTCCCCTCGCCTTACTTTGAAACATAGGTTAAAGACCAAAAAGGGTTAATTAATGTATGAAACATTTATGGTAAGTGTGTTAGGCAGTTGGTAAGACACTCGCGAAGGAATCGCCTTAAAACTCGTAAAGGTTAAATTATTAAAAATGGTGGAGCCGAGGGTACTCGAGTGACTTAAGAGAACCAGCGAGCGCAAAACAAGCGTTAGAGTCTAAGTTAGTTAAAGTATAGATTTACGAGTGACTTTGGTTTAATTCCAACTTACTTGTTGTTTATAGGTTACCAGATTCGTCCCGAGCCATTCGTAACCCCCAGTCGCTCAGGCAAGTTTTCTACCCGTTATAACTGTTGTTGTGATGAATATATGTATTTGCATTATCTTGCGATAGATGCATGTTGGTTAATTAGCAAATGTTGCAATATATTGAAGCATGCTGCTATGGTATATATATATATGCATGCCTGTTTCGTATTCTTTCCATATATATCTGTTGATTCAGTTGATAATACCTATGCTAGATGATAGCGGTAATTTGCATATACCCTTAGTATAGGGACCCAAAGGTGAAAATATTTTCTAAAACCGGGAGTCGAGGATCCCGAGTAGATTTTGTATATATGGATATAAATATATATAAATATATATATATACTTATATATATATATATATGGTCATAGTTTTCAAAACTATTAATCGAATAAGGTTTATTCGATAACTTTAACTTTATTTTATTATTGAATATTATTTTGAATATTTATTCGAGGACTTATGACTCCTTTTATTATATTAAATGAATATTATTTTGAATATTCATTCGAGGACTTATGACTCCTTTTATTTTATTATTTGAATATTATTTGAATAATTCATTCGAGGGCTTATGACTCTTTTATATTATTTATTGAATATTATTTGAATATTCATTTGAGGGCTTATGACTCAGTTTATATTATTTAATGAATATTATTTGAATATTCATTTGAGGATCTATGACTCCGATTATTTGCTGAGATATATTCTTTATTTTATTAAAGAATAAGGTGTCAATAATCAAACTTATTTTCGATTATTCAAATAAAGATAGTACTTTCATATAAGTATATCTTTGGTTATTTAATACTCGTTTCAAGTATAAGTTTTAATACTTCTACTTCAATTATTTTTATAAAGATTATTCTTTATGGGAATATTATTTAAATAATAATATTCAGACATTTTCTAAATATTCTGGGGACTGATTTACTTCATTAAATCAGCTTTACTCCAAACACTCTTTAAAGTATTTTCGAGTCTTCAAAATGATTTTTAAAAGTTAGAGCGGATCCCAAAACTCATTTTTATATTTAAGATCTTCCTTTTTAAGGGGATTTAAATACTCGCTCAAAACCTGAGGGATCCGGCTCTGTGGTGTATTTTATATTCGCAACACGGTTGCAGTTTTGGTAAATGAATTGATTACTTACCCAACGTTCGGGAAGTAAGTCCATCTATTGAGTCGGCATAAGCAACATGGGCTCAGTGGGCGTCCATGATAGTGTAAGTGGCTCAGTGGGAGTCCATCAAATGCATAAGTGGCTGAGTGGCAGTCCAGCATAAGGTCCTATTACGACCAGGGTGATGACCAGTGGGGAATTCGTCCATCTACTAGTAGAAAAGGTTACTTATGGGTATCTTTGCCTGATCAGCAAGATACCTGGTTTATGCCAAAATTCTTTTCCTTTCCAAATTTATTGGATATTGCAACTCTGTTCATACTTTACATGACAGAGGTTTTCAGGAAATGTATACAGAAGATGTATATGTGGATATATATATATATCAGAACTTAATGAAGTATATCCTAACTTTATTTCCTTTAATAATATTTCAAAGATTGAATCTATTCAAGTCTTATCTTGTGGTCTCATCAGTGGGATGAACTTTTGAAATTAATTATAACTTGAACGGTGGTAGTTCAAGTAGTATTTGGAAAAGATATAAGTATATTGGGGTATCTTGTAACTTCGTCTTTTAAACTTATATCTAGTTAATAATTGTCTTATGAATAACAAAGATTTTCAGAAAAACGTTGAGACAAGGTTAGATATATGAGATCACCTTGCAACGATATTTTTTTATACAGTTATACACTGGGACTTTGTGTATATTATGCATGGAAGAGGACTTCCAATATTTTGAAAAGTATATATGTATATATATATATACTGAATATTTTGTGACTTCATCGCAGTAAGATATCAAACTTGGTTCATTTCTTTTGACCAAGACTTTCATGAGTATTATGAGTAGGCTCATATATTGTTAATCATTATACATATTATTTTGGTGGGCTTGCTGCTCACCCTTGCTTTCTTCTTTCATCACACAACATCAGATAGATAAGATGAACAGGACCAAGCTCCCAATTCGCAAGCGGATAGGAAACGTTCCGCAGCTTTCAGGAAGCATTGAGGCCGCTGTAGCTGAGGTAGAAATTACCAATAGGCTAAGTTTTCAACTAATAATGTACCAGACTTATGTATATTATGAATTGTAATAATGGCAAAGAAATGTAAATTTATTCAGAAACCTTTTAAGGTGTATTGACATATAATTGTGGAATAAAACGACTTGTGATTATTTTTGGATATTCATCTCTGAGACTATAACTTGTGGTGTGTGTGTTTATTGTGGGGTCACAGTACAGAGTAGTTGATTGTGTAATAAGATTGGGTGTTATTAAGGGAAATGGAACTCGTGACAACCCGGATCCCTGACCCCGGATTTGGGGGTGTTACAAACATGACTCATATGCTACTACAGGATCTATACAAAGTTGTTCACAGAAATGTGTTACAATACTTATTGTTACACAAGCTACTCACTCGATGGATGTTAAATCATCATCCGTCGGGACTATATTGAGTCATCCGTCGGGACTATATCTGATCATCCTTCGAGTGCTACATTTTTCACTAAGTTAAATCTACTAAGGTGTTGTGTTAATGTAATCATCAAGTTCACAACATATTCCCAACAATCTCCCCCAATTTATGTCTACTAGAATTGTAGCCATAAATTAAGAGAAATTTGATGATAACAAAACACCCTAAAAATACAGATTTAAAAGGTAGTGGATAAAACTAAAAAGTGTTGTATAATTTACTAAAAAATTTATAAGACAAAGTGTACAAATATTTGCTCACAATTATTTTCAAGGTGCTCTTTAGTCTGAGAAAATTGATCTATTTCCTTGATTGTCTGGATTTCTTCCCAAGCCTCCTATTGTTTTCTTCTATTTGATTTTGGAGCTGTCTGTGGAATTTAAGTTCATCAAATTCTGAGAGATCTAGCATTCCTTGCATTTCCAGAAGAGTCTCATTGCTAGAGATGCTCAACTGGTCTTCTAATCTGAAGAATCTTCTAACTCCCTTATCATCCATGAATTCCATCAGCCAGTAGGGCCTTAGATGCACTCTACTCCCTGTGTAAGGAATAGTTAAAGTCTTTGGGAGCACATCTTTGGCTCTAATACTCCTCAGTTCTTCAATCTTCTTTAAAACTAATCTTCTAGCTGTCATATTGAATTCAAAGTTCTTTTTGAAGGATGAATAAACTTTTATCAGTACAGATTGGCTCTCTTGAAGAATCCTGTGAAGTGGCCATGATATCTCTTTTCCTCCCTTGTACTTGAATACTAACCTTTCAGGTAGATTCCTGTAAGCATCAATCCCCCTAACTTCTTCCAATTTATCTAGATAGAGGTTTAGATCAGAGAATTCCTTGATGTCACGGATGTACATGATATCTCCCTTGTTGACCCTGGTTTGAGCTTTGGTTAGGGACTTGGATCTGAGACTTGAGGGCTTCACTTTCTTGACTGCTCTGGTCTTTATTTTCTTTGGCTTCATGAAATGAGGTAGATTGAGTTCAGGAATTGGTAGACTATTCCAGTCTATTGGCTCATCATTTGGAATGATAGGTTCACCATGGAAATTCTTGGATGGATCTATCTTGAATTCTTCATGTGCCATATAGGGTATGGATGTTTGAGTTGTTGTAGAAGTAGACTTTTGGGAAACTGATCTTCCAATCCTTCTTCATCAAAGTTCACTTTTCTCTTGGAGTGAAGTTTGTATCTAAACCTTCTTTTCTGCTGTGATTCTTCTTGCATTTTCAGATCCTTGGAACCAGTGGTTTCAGATGGTTATTCAGGAATTTGTTGTGTGGTTTTCACAGCTTGCAACTTGGCCAAGATAGAATTTTGGTCCTTCTTTTGTTTGAGCTTTTTAGCATCTAGAGCAGCTTGCTTCTTTTCTTGCTTCAATCTTGCCTTTTCTTCCCTTTTTGCTTCAGCAAATTGAGGGTGTCCAGCCACCACACAAATTTCCTTACTATTTCTGAAAACTTTGGCAATTCTCATTTTCAATGATGAATCAGTTGGATCCTTGTAGAATGCAATAGATCTTGAAAACAGTTTCTTCTCATCAGGCTTTGGTGTCTCATACACTGTGTCCAAAGGGTTCTTGAGTGAAGACTTTGGGTAGTTCACCTTTGGCTTCATAATTAGATCTACCTTTGGGGATTTGATGCAGGATGTCTGGCCTCTTTCCAGATAGTTCATGCTCATATCATTCACAGAAATTTGTTTGACTTTAGAGTGATGAATGACTGATTTTTATGGCTTCTTTTCTAGACCAAATTTCTTTTGAATATCCTCATCAATTTTCTCTGAGTTGATTATACTAAAATGCTTCTTCTCAGCTGCTCTCAAAGTGGCTGCTGCTTCATTATCAGATCAATGCTATCTTTGGTTGATGGCTTTGTGAAAGCAATTGTTGGCATAATTGCTTTACTCACTTGAATGTTAAGCACCTTTTGCTCCCCCTCACTTCTAGAACTCTCTTTCTCCCCCTTTTCGTTATCATCAAGCTAAGCAGAGGAGGAGGTCTGTGCAACCACCAGTTTCTGAAGAAAGTCTATTTGTTGTGCTTGGTGGAGATGAATTGCTGTGAGAGAGGCTTCCATTGCTGTCATTCTTGTATCCAAGGCATCTATCTTTGTGGAAAGATCAGAATTCTTCCTGAGTTGTCTCTTAATGTCAAGCATTGTAGCTTCTGGAAGTTTAGAGTCCAACCTTTTAGAAATGTCCCTTTTTATTTGATCAATATCACCTTTGATAGTGTTGACATCTTGAGTATGTTGAAGACCTTGCATTTGTTGTAGTTGCAGAGAGGCAAGATGTACTTGAAGGAGCTTCTTGGTGCTGGAATTTGTGGTGGTTTGAAGAGCAGAATGTGTCTGATTTATAAGTTGAATCAGGATTGTCTTGAAGTAATATTCATCATATTGCTTTGAAAATGCCCAAGATGGCATACCTGATCTGGAACTAGGGCCTACTTCTCCCCCTATGTCCAATGTCTCTTCTTCACTATCTCCACTTTCACCTCCAAAGAATTCTTCTGAACCACTAGTCTCATAATCAACATTACCATCTGTTGAAGGCAAAGCTGTGATGGCATCCTTAGCTCTTTGCATGGACTGTATGGTGTGCACCAAGTTTAGCATCCTTTCTGCATTGTCATTGCCCTGTCCAGCTAGAAGTTGACATGCTGGAACAGGATGAGTAAATGTCTCAGCATCTAAGGAGGTAGAATCTATAACAACTTGAGTTTGCTGAGATACTCCCTCCCTGTCTGCATCCTGGACATTCATTGACTCACTTATAACTTTCTTCTTTCTTGTGTAGGTTTATGGTAAACTTGTGTCCCTACCCCTTTTGTTCTGTGCTTCTGGTTGAGAGCTTGTTTCAATAGTTACATCCTTTTGGGAGGATGAAACTAGAATTGAGCTTTTATCCTTATTAACAACCACAGTTTGTTGGGAAACTGTGGTGTGGCTTGGTTTGGGTACACTATGCTCACCATCCTTATCCATAGGTCTTCTTTGATTTTCACCCTATCCCTCACCAGTCTTTCCTACCTTCACACTCCCCTCTTTGTGTTTAGTGGATTGTATAAATGACATCTTTTGAGAGACACCAGATGGGGCTTTCTTTTTCTTTTTTTTTAAAACTTTGGTTTTGGTAGCTTGGGTAGGCATCTATCTGGTCATTGACACAAATGCCACTGCTACACTAGAAGGCAAAGAAATGGTTGAGGTTGGAAGAGTAGAGACATTTGAAATTACCTCACTTACCTGAGGTGCCTCCATTACTGGAAAATAGAAGAGTGGCACCCCTTTGTGGTGATCTGCTCTATTGAGATCTGCAATGATTCTTCTTTCTTGAACCCAACAATCTAACTTGTTGGTTGGATTCTCAAGCACAATATCCTCAGAGAGGTGGTTAGCAAGCATAATAAAAAATCTAGCATAATAAACATTCTTACCCCTCTTATTAAGCTCCCCTAACTTAAACCCCAACTCAAACAAGACTAGATCACTAAAATTGAAGTATTTATCAGTTACTAGCATGTAGAGCATATTGAGCATGGAGATATTAACAGAATCAAAGTTGCTAATTTTACCAGAAAATACTTTAGTAACTACATCACACAGGCAACTCCATTCTTTCCTAAGACCCAATCTCCTAATTTTACTTAATTTAGAGATGGTAAGTGCATAACCCATGGAGTTTAACATGTTAACAATATCAGTGTATGTGTGTGGAGTAGTGACAGTATTATCAGGATTCTTTTAGCATGCTTTAACAATGTCACTATTAACACATAATTCCTTACCTTTAATAGTGAAAGTGATGGTCTTGTCAGTTGAGTTGTATACTGCAGTCGTCCATATTTCCTCCACAACCTCACAGTAGATAGTGGGAGACTCCAACATGGCATATTTGAGCTTACAGCCTTGCACAAAATCCATCATTTTGTGGTAGTCGCCGTACTGTTGAATCCCCTTGTTCACTAGAGCCGTGAAATTGTTCTTGTCATAGATAAATCCAATTTGAGACATTATTTTGATGACTGGTGCCATTGTTAGAGAGTAAAAGTTGCAGAGAGAGAGGGTAATTGCTTTTGAGAAAGAAAGAAGTTTGAGCAGATGAATTGGGAATGATAAAAGAAAAGAAATTAAAATGAATTTTGCTTTTATACTATCTCAAAAGTAACTGTCAAAAATAATAAAGTAAAATAAAGTGACCAATAAAAATTGCCCAAAATAGCCGTTTAAAAATAAACTATAAAAATTCCATCACTTATCCGTCGTGTTATGCTTACAAACTGTAAGTATACTCGATGGATAATGTTCAGAAAATCAACGGCTAGGAATGAGACAATTCGACGGATGAGGATAAATCAGTTATCCGTCAAGATATAAAATATTCCAGAAAAATAATTGATTTTATTAACAAATTGTATATCGATGGATGATCGAACTCGATGGATAATGATCATCCTTCGGGATGTAAGTTTTTACTTGGCCAAAATTTCATCCAAGACTGAAAAATCAATTAAATTTCTGGCTGCTTCTCAACTTGCAAAATATCTGAAAAGATTCAAGAGTAATTAGGCATACCTAACTCACTTACCAACCTTGAAAAGGTGGATTCATCCAGTGGCTTGGTAAATATATATGTGCAAGCTATTTTTCACTTAGAACAAAATGTAGTTCCACAGTATCATTCATTACATGTTCCCTTGTGAAGTGGTACTTGATGTCTATGTGCTTTGTTCTTGAATGCTGAACTGGATTCTCAATGATGGCAATTGCACTTGTGTTATCACATAAAATAGGAATTCTTTCCACTTGCAGACCATAGTCTAGCAATTGGTTTTTCATCCACAAAATCTGTGCACAGCAACTGCCAGCAGTAATATATTCAGCTTATGCTGTAGAAGTAGAAACTAAATTTTGCTTTTTACTGAACCAGGACACAAGCTTGTTTCCTAGAAATTGACAGGTTCATGTTGTACTTTTTCTATCAATTCTACAACCTGCATAATCTGCATCTGAATAACCAGTTAGATCAAAACCATAATCTCTAGGATACCAAATGCCAAGTTTTGGTGTACCTTTGAGATATCTGAAAATTCTCTTAATAGCAATTAAATGAGATTATCTAGGATCAGCCTGAAATCTAGCACAAAGACATGTAGCAATCATTATATCTGGCCTACTAGCTGTTAAGTATAGAAGTGAGCCAGCCATGCCTCTATAACTTGAAATATCCACAGACTTTTCAGTAGCGTTTAATTCAAGTTTAGTGGCAGTGGTCATGGGAGTTTTTGCATATGTGCAATCCATTAGTTCAAACTTCTTTAAAAGATCATAAATTATTTAGTTTGACTAATGAATATTCCATCATTAACTTGCTTAACTTGCAAACCAAGAAAGTAAGTTAGTTCTCCCATCATGCTCATTTCATACTAACTTTGCATCAATTTGGCAAACTTTTTGCAAAGTTTTTCATCTGTAGAGCCAAAAATAATGTCATCTACATAAATTTGAACAAGTATGATAGATCCATTAACATTTCTAAAAATTAAAGTTTTGTCTACAGTACCTCTAGTGAAGTGATTCTCTAAAAGAAACTTTGACAAAGTGTCATACCAGGCTCTAGGTGCTTGCTTCAATCCATAGAGTGCTTTCAAAAGATAATATACATGATCAGGTAGATTTAGATCATCAAAACCAGGAGGCTGACTGACATAGACCTTCCTCCTCCAAATCTCCATTTAGAAAAGCACTCTTGATATCCATTTGATAGACCTTGAAATTGGCATGGGCTGCATAGGCTAAGAAGATTCTGATGGCTTCAAGTCTTGCAACAGGAGCAAAGGTTTCATCAAAATCTATT
This sequence comes from Apium graveolens, assembly GCF_009905375.1. Classification (NCBI taxonomy): domain Eukaryota; kingdom Viridiplantae; phylum Streptophyta; class Magnoliopsida; order Apiales; family Apiaceae; genus Apium; species Apium graveolens. The sequence goes on along the minus strand of NC_133648.1, from coordinate 70,227,022 downwards.
CCTTCTTGTTGACAATAGCCCTTAGCAACAAATCTAGCTTTGTTCCTGACTACTATGCCATTTTAATCCATCTTGTTTCTGAATACCCATTTGGTGTCTATTGGATTCTTTCCTTTAGGCTTGGGTACCAGCTTCCAAACATTGTTTCTTTCAAATTGGTTTAGCTCCTCCTGTATAGCTAAAATCTAATCAGGATCCAACAAAACTTCTTCTACCTTCTTTGGTTCTTCCTTAGATAGGAAACTTCTATATAGACATTCTTCTTGAGTTGCTCTCCTTGTTTGAACTCTATAAGATATATCACCAATGATGAGCTCAAAGGGGTGATCCTTTGTCCATTTTCTTTGTTGAGGTAGATTAGCTTTAGATGAAGAGGCCTCATTGTTTTCTTGATGTGAGATTGAGTTTTGATTATTGAAAACTCCCCCTGAGTTTGTGAATCTATGATTTGAGAAAGGGGAACTTTCTGTAAGTGATCTATTCTGACTTTCAGCTTCTTTTTATAAGCCGACGGATGGTGAATTTTGAGTTCCGACGGATGAAGCTAATTGTCTCCTGATGGATGATGCAGATTGTCTGTCGACGGATGAAGCATTTTGTAACTCGATGGATGTTGAGTTATTAGCTTCATTGGTTGTAGATTTTTCTGCACTATCCTTAGTTGTAGTTTCTTGATCACTTTCATCATCACTGTCATCACTAACCATCTCCACATTGTCAAATTTGAGACTCTCATGGTAATCTCCATCTTGTAGTCCTTCAATCTTTTTATCATCAAATACAACATGTATTGATTCCATAACAATGTTGGTTCTCAGATTGTAGACTTTGTATGCTTTACCAACAGCATATCCAACAAAAATTCCCTCATCTGCTTTAGCATCAAACTTCCCATTTTGATCAGTTTGATTTCTCAAGATATAACATTTGCAGCCAAAGACATGAAGAAAATTTAGAGTTGGCTTCTTGTTCTTGACCAATTGGTAGGGAGTCATGCATTTTGCTTGATTAACCAAAGAAATATTCAGAGTGTAGCATGCAGTATTTATAGCTTCAGCCCAGAAGTATGTTGGTAACTTTGATTCTTCAAGCATTGTCCTTGCAGCTTCAATAAGTGATCTGTTCTTTCTTTCTACTACTCCATTTTGTTGTGGAGTTCTTGCTGCTGAAAACTCATGCATAATCCCATTATCTTCACAAAGTGCTCTCATGACAGAATTCTTGAACTCAGTTCCATTTTCACTCCTGATCCTTCTTACTTTGAAGTCAGGGTGATTGTTGACTTGCCTTATGTGATTGATGATGATTTCACTAGCCTCATCTTTAGACTTTAGGAAATATGTCCAAGTGAACTTTGGGAAATCATCTACAATTACTAGGCAAAATCTATTCCTTGAGATGGACAACACATTGACTAGTCCAAACAAATCCATGTGTAGCAGTTGAAAAGGTTCTTCAATTGTTGAATCAAGCTTCTTTCTGAATGATGATTTGATTTGTTTTCCCTTTTGGCAAGCATCACACAGTCGATCCTTAAAAAACTCCACTTGAGGAATACCTCTAACCAGTTCTTTCTTTACAAGCTCATTCATGGTCTTGAAGTTTAGATGGGATAACTTCTTGTGCCATAGCCAACTTTCATCTTGACTTGCTTTACTGAAAAGACAAGTAATAGATTCTGCATTTGATGAGTTGAAGTCAGCTAGGTACACATTTCCTTTTCTCACTCCAGTGAGAACCACTTTGTTGCTCCTCTTGTTTGTCAAAACACAGGCTTCTGTATTGAAGGTTACTGAATTGCCTTTATCACAAAATTGGATGATACTCAACAAATTGTGCTTGAGACCATCCACTAAGGCAACCTCCTCAATGATGACATTGTCTTTTGAAATCAAGCCATATCCCACAGTATAACCCTTGATGTCATCTCCAAAAGTAATACTTGGGCCAGCTCTTTCCTTGGACTCTGTGAGCAGGGTAGAATCTCCAGTCATGTGTGTGGCGCCCTCCAAACCCGGGTTAGAAGTTTAGGGTTCACAACACATAATCAATATATAAACCTGTATATATAAAATATTATTTGTAATGACCCTGCTTTACATAACCACGGATCGCAACAGGTTAAAGTATGAAAACAAGCCACAACCTTAACTTTTATTACAACGTACCAAATCCCAACTAATTTAATTTACAACTGATATGAAATTATTCTTACAACCTTACTATCTCACTACTGCATTAAGCTCCTGCTAGCTCGATCAATCATAATCTGGAATCCTAGCTCGAACATTGAACTGGGAAACCTCGCTATCAACTGTATCCTTCTTAACTGTAGAATACATAAAAAGGTTCGCAAGAGTGAGCTAACTAGCTCAGCAAGTCATATTATCAATAACTGAGGTTAAACAATAATAAACGACGTGATTCAAAAGAATCAAGTTTCCTGTTAAACAGTCAATAGAATTGGATATTCCTTTTAAGTTTTTAAAACCAAGGTTAGGCTGCTGATCAGTCACGCACTAACCCTGAGCAAAGCACACAGCATTGCTCTAACTACTGGATCCAAGGCACACATTGGCCTAACTTGACCATCGATATGGTCTGACCACGAATCTGGTCCACACAAAGAAAACTATCCAATTCTAAAGCATTTCAATATGATAAGTAATAGAGTTCAATAAAATCAGATCATAATCAATAACCATAAAACATTTGTAAAAGAGCATGGTAAAAATTCATAGTTACCAAAAAGGGTATGTCAAAATACATAAAAGAAGTGGCCTCCAGCCGGTAGGATAATCGAATATTAGATGATTAGTGTTTTTACAAGGTTTTAGTACTTTGATATCACAAGGTATGTGTAATAACCCCAATTTTTGGAAATTTTTGAAACCCTTATGAATAGTGTTTTTGCTGAATGAGAAAAAATTTCATGCCCCACTATGTAGGGATTCTGTTATGGATATTCTGAGATTTTATTAGTACTCTATATGGTATATAAGTGTATGTAAAGATCGTCAGAATCCAATTCCGAATACTTTGATTTTTCCCGGAAAATCCACTAGATACGGAAAGAATTGAGTATAAGGTAACAGGATAAAAAGGATATAAATTAAAGGATTATAAGAGAGGATCATAAAAAGGAATATAATGTATTGAGAAAGGTTAAGGGAACCTAAGTAGTAATAAGATCCCGGGTATGATCCCTCAAACGATAAACAAAAACGAAAGTTAAGCGAACCGTATAACAGATCAGCGGTCATTAGGCAAACAATTAGGAAGTTAATTAAAGAGATTAGAGGGGATGATGTCATCCAACCAATGAGAATAGGACAAAGAGGGAAGGATGACACCACATGATGACATAAGCATGACAAAGAAAGGAAGGAAATGTGGTTGAATTAGAACCACACAAAGTTTAAGGCTAAAAAGGTAATTAACTAAAACAAAAAAACCAAAACTACATCCACCAAGCCAAGCAAATCATTTTTCATCAAACCAAAATTTTATTTTCATCACCAAGAACATTGCTCTCGGCTTTTCCTAGTTTTCAAAGGGAAAATTTTCAAAATCCAAGATCCAAGCTTCCTAAATTGGTAAGATAATTCCCTAGTGTTCCTTATGGATAGTTATAGCTATATTATGAGTTTAAGCATCCCATTCATTCTCTATCTTCTCCAATAAATCAATGAAGAAGACAATGAATAGTGATTTCAAGGTTTTTAACTTGATTTTCTTGCTTTTCCTTTAAGATCCAAGCATTCCTAAGACTCCTCAAGGCTTACTAAGGCTTCCTAGCTACTCACACCACTTCAAGGAAGGTATATCATCTCCAAACCCTAGCTTTACTTTGTATATTAGGATGATTTTGGTTGTTATGGTATTAGAGTAGCTTAGTGATTGTTGGTTTAGAGTTGGGTTGGAATGGTGGTGAATGGATTGTTGAAATCTTATGATTTGGTTAAAAAATGTAGTATAGTTTAAATTCAAGTTTTAAGACTAAGTAAATTGATTATAATGAGTTGATTTGGGGCTGTTGTAATGTAGTTTGGATGGAGTTTTGATTGGGTTGTGAATTGGGGTTGAATTGTGGTGGATTTGGAATGGTTTAAATTTGGGAAATTGCGTAAACATAGCCGTCTTAATGTCCGATTTACTTTAAACTGCTTTTGTTCATAACATTGGGACCCGAGAACTCCCTGCTAGATTTTGACCATTACCATGTTTAGATAGTTCATGTTACGAGCTTCGTTTTGATATGTAGTTCGTTTGATTCCGATGTACGGTTTAGGAGAAACGACCGTTTTAAGTAACGGCGTTTCGCGAACAAAACATTTCCCCTCGCCTTACTTTGAAACATAGGTTAAAGACCTTAAAGGGTTAATTAATGTATGAAACAATTATGTTAAGTATGTTAGGCAGTTGGTAAGACACTCGCGAAGGAATCGCCTTAAAACTCATAATGGGTAATTTATTAAAAATGGTGGAGCCGAGGGTACTCGAGTGACTTAAGAGAATCAGTAAGCGCAAAACGAGCATTAGAGTCTAATTTGGTTAAAGTATAGATTTACAAGTGACTTTGGTTTAATTCCAACTTACTTGTTGTTTATAGGTTACCAGACTCGTCCCGAGCCATTGTAACCCCCAGTCGCTCAGGCAAGTTTTCTATCCGTTATACTGTTATTGTGATGTATACACTTGTATATTATTTAATGAATATTATTTCGAATATTCATTCGAGGGCTTATGACTCGGCTTATTTTATTTATTGAATATTATTTCGAATATTCATTCGAGGGCTTATGACTCAGCTTATTTATTTATTGAATATTATTTGGAATATTCATTCGAGGGCTTATGACTCAGCTTATTTTATTTATTGAATATTATTTGAATATTCATTTGAGGATCTATGACTCCGATTATTTGCTGAGATATATTCTTTATTTTATTAAAGAATAAGGTGTCAATAATCAAACTTATCTTTGATGATTCAAATAAAGATAGTACTTCGTATAAGTATATCTTTGGTTATTTAATACTCATTTCAAGTATAAGTTTTACAACATCTACTTCAATTATTTTTATAAAGATTATTCTTTATGGGAATATTATTTAAATAATAATATTCAGATATTTCTTTATATTGAGACTGATTTACTTTATTAAATCAGCATTATTCTAAACACTCTTTAAAGTGTTTTCAAGTCTTTAAAATGATTTTCAAAAGTTAGAGCGGATCCCAAAACTCATTTTTATATTTAAGATCTTCCTTTTAAAAAGGGGATTTAAATACTCGCTCAAAACCGGAGGGATCCGGCTCTGTGGTGTATTTTATATTCGCAACAAGGTTGTTGTCTTGATAAAAGAGTTTTTGATTACTTACCCAACACTCGGGAAGTAAAATTCTTGGAACAAGTTAATCCATTAACAGGCATCGCCTGGGAAATATAGGTGAGTTTTCCTTTCCAACTAGATACGACTTCTTGGTGGAGCCGTATCAACAAGTTTCTACTTGGGGAAAGTGGGGACGAGCTTTACGTTTCAGAGTCATGGATTTCATCTGAACTAGGAGTGGCGTAAGTGGTCGAGTAGCGCCGGCCCAGCCTTATTATATTGGCCCAAATGGCCTGGAAGTTCCGCTAAGGCGGTCCATTCCTTAGGAGTTCAGTGTTCGGTTGACAAGTAAATCCGACAGGTTCTCCTCTACATGTAGAAAATGGTGGGGTTGCACTACTACGACTGATCATCGTAAGTGGTCTTCCTGGCACGGCAAACTCCCGTAATGAGTTCATCATCCAATTGGATATTTCTACAACACTACCCAGAGCACTTCGATAGAAAGGCTACGGTTGGGCGATTGTTGAGTGTTGGCAGGGTCAAGTTTTCAAAATGATGTTTGCATCAAATGAAGTATCTCGTAACTTCATTGTATTTTGATGATATTTTAAAAGATTTAATCTATTCAAATCTGGTCTTGTAGTCTCATCTATGTGATGAACTTTTGAAACTAATTATAACTTGAACGGTGGTAGTTCAAGTAGTATTTGGAAAAGATATAAGTATATTGGAGTATCTTGTAACTTCACCGTTTTAAACTTATATCTAGTTAATGGTTGTCTTATGAATGGCAGAGACTTTCAGAAAAACGTTGAGACAAGGTTAGATATATGAGATCACCTTGCAACGATATTTTTTTATACAGTTATAAACTGGAACTTTGTGTAAATATACGTGGAAGAGGACTTCCAAGATTTTGAAAAGTATATATGTATATATACTGAATATTTTGCAACTTCATCGCATTAAGATATCAAACTTGGTTCATTTCTTTTGACCAAGACTTTCATGAGTACTATGAGAAGGCTCATATATTGTTAATCATATTATATATTATTTTGGTGGGCTTGTTGCTCACCCTTGCCTTCTTCTTTCATCACACAACATCAGATAGACAAGATAAACAGGACCAAGCTCCCGATTCGCAAGCGGGTAGAAAACGTTCTGCAGTCTTCGGGAAGCGTTGATGTCGCTGTAGCTGAGGTAGGAACTACCAATAGGCTAGGCTTTCAACTTTTAGTGTACCAGACTCATGTATAATATGAATTGTAATAATGGCAAAGAAAATGTAAATTTATTCAGAAAACCTTTTAAGGTGTATTGGCAGATAATTGTGGAATAAAATGACTTGTGATTATTTTTGGATGTTCATCTCTGAGACTATAACTTGTGGTGTGTGTGTTTATTGTGGGGTCACAGTACAGAGTAGTTGATTAATTATTAAGATTGGGTGTTATTAAGGGAAATGGAACTCGTGACAACCCGGATCCCCGACCCCGGATTTGGGGGTGTTACAGAAGTGGTATCAGAGCTAAGGGTTATAAACCTCAGAGATGATGTGACGTTAAGATAATAACTAAGATAATAAGAACTCTTGCCAAGTTCATAGTCGGGCTACCTAACGTAGTACTCACAGTTAAAACCCTTATGGGAACCCTTATAAATACCGTGATAAAAGCGTAGTTCGTTATCGTATATGGTAGCGGGACACCGAACCCTGAGGTTGAGGAGTAACAACGCGATGATGTTTTATTACTAATTGGAGATCGGATTGTGGATCCGATAGAGCATCCTAACGCAGGACCGGATGATGTTGATATTGAGGATGTAACGGTTGAGGATGTTGTCCTAGAAGGGATTATTGCTGAGGAGGATCCCGTGAAGGATCCTGACAAGAATGAATAAAGGACCATTGAGGAATTGATGACCATGGTTAGGGCAACTCCCAGAGGTAGGATTGGTCGGTCACTACCAGAGGTTCGTTCAAGTTTGTAAAGATAGTAGCCCCTTTAACGCGGCTTACTCGTAAGACTGAGAAGTTCTAATGGACAGAGAAATGCGAGAACAACTTTTAAGAACCGAAGCAAAGGTTGGTGACGTTCCCTATGTTGGCGTTGTCAGATGGAAAATGAGATTTTGTGAAGTGTAGTGACGCTTCACATAAGGAATTAGGGTGCTTCTTATACAGCACAACAAGGTAATCGCGTACGCGTCAAGATAATTAAGGGAATATAAAATTCGATATCCCCACCCATGAGCTTGGGCTCGTGGCAATAGTTTTGCCCTAAAAATTGGAGGCACTACTTGTATGGAGAAAAGTGCGAGATTTACACAAGCCATAAGTGCTCTAGTACATTTTCACGCAGAAAGAGCTCAACATGCGCCAAATGAGGTGGTTAGAGCTAATTAAGAATTATGATTGGGAGATTCTTTATCATTCAGGGAAAGCCAATGTGGTGGCTGATGCCCTTAGTAAAAAGGAGAGACTCAAAATAATAATGTCTTTGGGAGAGTTTATAAGAGATTTTGAGAAAATGGAAATAGAAGTGAAGGTAACTGGAGCCGGTACCGAAAAGCTGTTTGAGATTGCAATACAGACCGAATTTTTGGAAAAGAACATATTGTGCCAGAAAAAGTGATGAATGAAGGCAGAGAGTCAATGACTGGAGAAGAGATCCATACCGAGAAAGATGATAAGGGGATAGTGAGGTGTTCCTACAGAAATTGGGTTCCAAAAGTTCAAGAGCTTAAGGATGAGAACTTAGATGAGAGCCATAGTTTGAGGAATAAGATTTAGGGCAAACCCTGAATGTGATAGTCAGGGAGGTTGCCATCAAGAAAGAAAGAACCCATAACATAATAGAGTGGAAAACAAGATTTTTAATGTATAAGATAACCCCGATTATGGGAGAAGGTTGAAACATTTCATACTAAGGAAACAAAAAGTTGAGTAAGGAAAGGAGACCCGAGACGGTACTCCTATACGACAATTTATGGACCTGTCTAGACAGAACTTAGACTATTATCTCCAACCACCACCTTGAGGAAACAATGCGGTAGGAAATTCTTTCAGGACCTTTAAGTCTCTAAGCTCTCAGAGTTCCAAGGAACAGGTTGACCTAGTCGAGGCAAGAGCCTGGCTAAAGGAAATAGAGGAATCATTTGAGATTCTGAATGATTGATGAATCACAAAAGAGTGTTTTTGTCACTTACCCTCCTAAGAGAGAGACCACCCACTGGTGAAAGACCAAGGAAGGCACGGAGCAAGAGATTATAATAAACTGATTTAAGTTCAGTCAATTGTTTTTAGGAAAGTACTTCCCAAGGTTATGAAGATAGTGTAAAAGCTTTAGAGACAGAACAAAGGCAGAAGAGTATGATGAATTATGAATCTAAGTGGTAAAAGTTGTCAAGATTCGTTCTGAGGACACGAATCCAGAATGACGGGATGTTTGAAATCGATGCTTATGTTCGGTTGGTTCATGAAATAATGATAAGAGAAAGGAAAATAAAAAGAAACTGAAGTGGAAAGGAATATAAAGGCAAGAGAGTTTGAGGAATGATAAGGGAGTTGGGTATGAGGAAACCCTAAAGACTCGTAGTAATAGAAATAGAAAAGTATGTAATCGTCAGGATGAGGGTGATTCACCATGAGTTAAATTGATGGTTGAAGGTATAAGAGATACATATATTTCATCCAAGGATTCGAGGAAACCTTGAGATAATTCGAAGGATAAATAATGAGACGCGGATAGACTGAGGAGACAAGGAAGTAAGAAATTAGGAAAAATTGGATGAAGGAAGTGACCTTCAAGAATGTGAAGTGTAAGACCGGTGGCTTGATACCCAGAAAGGGAGACGCCATGTATGAAAGATATCCCAACATTGAGGTGACTGTTGAGATAAACAACAAAAGTAAATAAGGAATTATTAAGAAGAGGTTCACGTTGAACACGACCAATATCTTCCAGAACATCCTTGTTATCGTTACCAAATTAGGCAAGAAAAGCGGATAACCGTTGTTATCTTTTGGAGGCCATATTGATTGACCTCATTTTGAATACAGATGTTATTGTGAAACTAGGCATATACTATCGAGGTGGGAATGATTGAATAAGACACACTTATCAGGGATATATGACTTGATTTATTTATGAAAGGATGCATGTACCTTTTTGAAGGTGGAATTAAGGATAGAACATCGGTAACTTAAAACGAATCCTAGGGAAATGCATAAAGGCTGGCATTTCACCCTTAATAGGGACATCATGAGTTTTGACAGTATGAATTGGAAAGGATTAAGGTAATAACAACCTTTAAGAACCAGTGGAGAAATTTTTTTCAGAAGTATATAGACAATGATTCTGGTATTAATAAATGGTATCTTGATATGCCCTGTATCTAGGGAATACATGAGGAACGATTCAAGGATAACCTTAGAGGGTTTACAAGGAAAAAGGTAATATTCAAAATTCTCAAAAATAGAAATGTTGATAAAGGAAATATAACGTAATTATAATAATGCCAAGTGGGGCACGTGTTAAACCACGAGAAGGTATGGATCGAACCAGTAATGGTCGAAGTTGTTCAGGGCAATTAGGACTTAAGATAAAAAGATGTTCTAATTATGATTGAGAGTCAGTCGTGACGGTGATTAACCTCTAAAGACTGAGGCAATAACTTATGGAAAAATGGTAATATTTTTTTTTACTCATCAGATTTTAAGGAAACATCTTCACATAAGCTGTGATTGAAATAAGGTAGAAAATTTATTTGGAGTTGGTTAAAATGACATTGACTGTAAGGAAATTTTACTATCAGGAAAGGCCAAAGAAGTGGTCGACACTTTAAAGGTAAGAGGATAATTATAGGCGCTTGTGCCAAAGGAATACAGTGATGATGGTTAAAGCTATGCAGATTGTATTATGGTTTGGAAGATTGACATTCCTTCTGATGACTGTGCAATACCCAACCGTAATAATAGTCGGTAAAGGTTTAATTCATGTAATCGTCATGAGCGGGCTATCTATCTCAGAAGGTACTATCTTGAGAATAATCCAGGACCATATTTCAAAAAAGGACTAAACGAACCTTGAGTTAAGTCTTCTATTGCATACGATTAAGAATGGTATTCACCTGCTATCGTTACTTTGATTGAAACTCTTCTGCAATTTTATCTGCTTCATGTCATATATATACATCAGGAATCTAGAGTGTTCTTCATGAATCATGAATGGAAATTATGTTACCTCCTTAGGAGAATTCTATACGACATGTATGGACTCCGTATGGTTAGATATTAAGATTTCATGGAAAGTGAATTACGACAGTAGGTCAGTGGTAGACCATAGTAATGCAGCAATGATTCTGCGAGTAATGAGTCGATTACAACCATGAGAGTTGTATTGGAATGAATGTTGAGATTGAGTACCACTAATCGGGTCGTGGTGGTGTATAAGTTATCATTGATAGAATAATTAAGTAGATTATCTACCTATTGAATATTTATTCTTTCTTATCAATAGAGAGTCGTATTATTATACGAGGAAGGTTGCGGTGCAAGCATAGAATTCAAGTAACGATGATGTCTAGAACGAGATCCCAGGTTCGATTTTTGATATCAAGGGAGTTTCAAAGGTGATTGTGTATAAGCTCGAGGAAGAGCATGGGTCCATAGAATGATGGACGGAATAGCAAAAATATTTAGGCATGTGAAATACGATGCTACAATACTTGATGTTGATATAAATACATATATGTTTTGTTCTCCTATGACAAACCTCTATAGTTCAGAGGTAGATTCCAAGCCAGATATTTTATGGCAATAAAATTTTTACGGATATACAATTCTCTTCAGTTCGTTCTTTTCTCTTCTTTTCATTTCATGTAAGCTGAGAAGAACAACCCTTCCAGAAGGGGAGGTATTGCCGAATGACTATCTATCTGTGTGATAGAAGCCTAGTAGGATACCAGCTATTGTTTAATTGCTTGTCAAGTACTAAAGGCTGGCCACCTTCTGTACTAACTATGCGAGATAACAAGTGTTCATGATCATAGTGATCTCTCAATAAATTCTTTTACTTCTATATGAAGGATTAAGCTTTCGAAAATAGAAACAGCTGAAAAAGGAGTAATAAAGTGGTGGTAGTATGCGGAATGGAAACACATTCATGATACTAAGGTTGACGTGGTTATTAAAAGGTTATAGAACGCTAACGAGCAAAAGTATAACCAGTATAATATTAGGAATGGAAGGTAGTAGCGATTACGAACTCGAAAATGATGGGTATTGAGAAGCAAAAGCTCTAATACTAAAAGCTATAATGAGAGTCTGTGCAATAAACTTGAAAGAAATTGGAATGATCACTTAACACGGATTGAGTTTTCTTACGACAATAGATCATATGTCAGTATTGAGATATCGCCTTATGAGATCCTTGAGGGAAGACAATATCGATCTCCCTTATGTTAGGATGAAGTTGTAGAGCGCAAGATGCTCGGACCAGCAGTGGTCTAAAGGACCAAGGATATGATAGATCTAATCAGAGGACGGCTGGTAGTAGCCCAAGATGGACATGATAAGTATGTTGATTTGACACGAAAGGATAAAGAGTATGAAATAGGGGACCTAGTAATGTTATAGGTATCCCTTGGAAAGGATTGATGAGGTTCGGAAAGAAAGGAAAGCTAAGTCTACAATTTGTTGGACCCTTGGATATATTAAGACGTTTGGGGAAGTTAGCTTACGAGCTAGCCCTACCCCCTAATTTGCAACAAGTTCATAATGTGTTCCATGTGTCAATGCTAAGGAGGTATCATCGGGATGCCAGGCACATAGTGGAGTACGAGCAGGTGGATATGCAGCCAGATCTAACTTACGTGGAGAAGCCAGTAAGGATTATGGATAAGAAGGAGCAGGTGCTTCGGAACAAAGTGATCAAGCTAGTCAGAGTACTATGGCAGAATCATAATGTGGAAGAATCAACTTGGGAACTAGAGAGCACAATGCTAGAAAAGTACCCCCATTTATTTTCTGTTTGATTCCGGGACGGAATCCTTTTAAGGAGGGGAGACTGTAATAACCCCAAAATTTTCAACTTTTTATAACCCTTGTGAATAGTGTTTTAGCTGAATGAAGAAACTTTTCATGCCACACTATGTAGGGGTTCTGTTATGGATATTCTGGGATATAATTAGTACTCTATGAAGTATATAAGTGTATGTAAAGATCGTCAGAATCCAATTCCGAACACTTTGGTTTTTCCCGGAAATCCACAAGATACGGAGAGAATTGAGTATAAGGTAACAGGATAAAAAGGATTTAAATTAAAGGATTATAATAGAGGATCATAAAAAGGAATATAATGTATTGAGAAAGGTTAAGGGAACCTAAGTAATAAGATCCCGGGTATGATCCTTCAAACGATAAACGAGAACGAAAGTTAAGCGAACCGTATAACAGATCAGCGGTCATTAGGCAAACGATTAGGAAGTTAATCAAAGGGATTAGTGGGAATGATGTCATCCAACCAATAGAAAGAGGACAAGGAAGTGAGGATGACATCATGAGGGTGACATAAGCATGACATGGAAAGGAAGGAGGTGTGGTGGCTTTGTAACCACACAAATCCAAGGGCAAGAAGGTAATTGACTAAAGCAAGCACAAAAACCAATCAACCAAGCCAAGTAAAATCATTTTCATCAAAAATCAAAAGCAACCAAGGCTTTGTTCTTCATTGCTCACGGCTTTTCACTATTCAAAAGGCAAGAGAAATTCAAAATCCAAGATCCAAGCTTCCTAAATTGGTAAGATAATTCCCTAATCATCTTCATGCTTAGTTAGGACTATATCATGAGTTTAAGCCATTAATTCTTTCTCTATCTTCTTCATTTAATCAAAGAAGAAGACAATGAATAGTGTTTTCAAGTTTTTAACTTGAACTTTTTCTTGTTTTTCTTGAAGATCCAAGCATTCTTAAGACTTCTCAAAGCTTCTTAAGGCTTCCTAGCTCCACCCACCACTTCAAGGAAGGTATACCATCTCCAAACCCTAGATTCCTATATATTATAAGATGATTTTGATTAGTGGGTTGATATTGTAGTTTGTTGTTATGATTTAGAGTTTGGGATTTGGAATGGTAGTGAAATGGAATGGTAATTGTTGTGGTTTTGATTTAAAGGAACTTAAGTATGATTAAAGTTAAGTTTAAGCATAAGTATGAATGATTAAATTGAATTGGTTGGGGTTGTTATGATGTGATAAGGATGGATGTTTGTTGTGTGTTGGATTTGAGGTTGGTTTGTGGTTGGTTTTGTATGGTTTAAAATTTGGAAATCGCGTAAACATAGCCGTCGTAACGTCCGATTTTCTTTGGACTGTTTTTGTGCATAGCATTAGAACCCGAGAACCCCCTGCTAGATTATGACCACTGCCATGTTTAGATAGCTCATGTTACGAGCTTCGTTTTGATATGTAGTTCGTTCGATTCCGATGCACGGTTTAGGAGAAACGACCGTTTCAAGTAACGGCGTTTCGCGAACGAAACTTTTTCCCTCGCCTTACTTTGAAATGTAGGTTAAAGACCAAAAAGGGTTAATTAATGTATGAAACATTTATGGTAAGTGTGTTAGGCAGTTGGTAAGACATTCGCGAAGGAATCGCTTTAAAACTCGTAAAGGTCAAATTATTAAAAATGGTGGAGCCGAGGGTACCCGAGTGACTTAAGCGAATCGGTGAGCGCAAAACAAGCGTTAGAGTCTAAGTTAGTTAAAGTATAGATTTACAAGTGATTTTGGTTTAATTCCAACTTACTTATTGTTTATAGGTTACCAGACTCGTCCCGAGCCTTTCTCACCCCCAAGTCGCTCAGGCAAGTATTCTATCCGTTATACTGTTGTTGTGATGTATACATTTGTATATGCATGATCTTGCGATAAATGCATATTGGTTATTTAGCAAATTCTTGCGATATATTGTAGCATGTGATATGGTATATATGCATGCCTGTTTCATATTCTTGAAATATATATCTGTTGGTTCAGTTGATAATACCTATGCTAGAGGATAGAGGTAACTTGCATATACCCTTAGTATAGGGACCCAAAGGTGAAAATATTTTCAAAAAAACCGGGAGTCGAGGATCCCGAGTAGATTTTATATATATGGATATGGATATATATATATATATTTATATATTTATATATATATGGTTATAGTTTTTCCAAACTATTAACCGAATAAGGTTTATTCGATAACCTTATTTTATTTAATGAATATTATTACGAATATTCATTCGAGGACTTATGACTCCTTTTATTTTATTCTTTGAATATTATTCCGAATATTATTCGAAGGCGTATGACTCCTTTGCATTATTTATTGAATATTATTTGGATATTCATTTGAGGATGTATGACTCCTTTATTTTATTTAATGAATATTATCTTGAATATTCATTCGAGGTATTATGACTCAGCTTATTTTATTTATTGAATATTATTTGAATATTCATTTGAGGATCTATGACTCCGATTATTTGCTGAGATATATTCTTTATTTTATTAAAGAATAAGGTGTCGATAATCAAACTTATTTTTGATTATTCAAATAAAGATATTACTTTCGTATGAGTATATCTTTGATTATTTGCTATTCATTTCAAGTATAAGTTTTAATACTTCTACTTCAATTATTTTATAAAGATTATTTTTTTTATGGGAATATTATTTAAATAATAATATTCAGACATTTTCTAAATATTCTGGGGACTGATTTACTTCATTAAATCAGTTTTACTCCAAACACTCTTTAAAGTGTTTTCGAGTCTTTAAAATGATTTTCAAAAGTTAGAGCGGATCCCAAAACTATTTTTATATTTAAGATCTTCCTTTTAAAAAGGGGATTTAAATACTCGCTCAAAACCTGGGGGATCCGGCTCGGTGGTGTGTTTTATATTCGCAACAAGGTTGCTGTCTTGGTAAAAGAATTTTTGATTACTTACCCAATATTCGGGAAGTAAAATTCTTGGAACAAGTTAATCCATTAACAGGCATCGCCTGGGAAATATCGGTGAGTTCTTCTTTCCAAATAGATACGACTTCTTGGTGGAGCCGTATCAACAAGTTTCTACTTGGGGAAAGTGGGGACAAGCTTTACGTTTCAGAGTCATGGATTTCATCTGAACTAGGAGTGGCGTAAGTGGCCGAGTAGCGCCGGCCCAGCCTTATTATATTGGCCCAAATGGCCTGGAAGTTCCGCTAAGGCGGTCCATTCCTTAGGAGTTCAGTGTTCGGTAGACAAGTAAATCCGACAGGTTCTCCTCTACATGTAGAAAATGGTGGGGTTGTACTACTACGACTGATCATCGTAAGTGGTCTTCCTGGCGCGGCAAACTCCCGTAATGAGTTCATCATCCAATTGGATATTTCTGCAACACTACCCAGAGCACTTCGATAGAAAGGCTACGGTTGGGCGATTGTTGAGTGTTGGCAGGGTCAAGTTTTCAAAATGATGTTTGCATCAAATGAAGTATCTCATAACTTTATTTTATTTTGATGATATTTTAAAGGTTGAATCTATTCAAGTATTATCTTGTAGTCTCATCTATGTGATGAACTTTTGAACTAATTATAACTTGAACGGTGGTAGTTCAAGTAGTATTTGGAAAGGATATAAGTATATTGGAGTATCTTGTAACTTCATCTTTTAAACTTATATCTACTTAATAATTGTCTTATGAATGACAAAGATTTTCAGAAAAACGTTGAGACAAGGTTAGATATATGAGATCACCTTGCAACGATATTTTTTATACAGTTATACACTGGGACTTTGTGCATATTATGCATGGAAGAGGACTTCCAATATTTTGAAAAGTATATATGTATATATACTGAATATTTTGCGACTTCATCGCATTAAGATATCAAACTTGGTTCATTTCTTTTGACCAAGACTTTCATGAGTATTATGAGTAGGCTCATATATTGTTAATCATTATACATATTATTTTGGTGGGCTTGCTGCTCACCCTTGCTTTCTTCTTTCATCACACAACATCAGACAGACAAGATGAACAGGACCAAGCTCCCAATTCGCGAGCGGATAGGAAACGTTCCGCAGCTTCCTATAGGCATTGATGTCGCTGTAGCTGAGGTAGGAACTACCAATAGGCTAGGCTTTCAACTTTTGATGTATCAGATTATGTATATTTATGAATTGTAATAATGGCAAAGAAATGTAAATTTATTCAGAAACCTGTTTAAGGTGTATTGGCATATAATTGTGGAATAAAACGACTTGTGATTATTTTTGGATATTCATCTCTGAGACTATAACTTGTGGTGTGTGTGTTTATTGTGGGGTCACAGTACAGAGTAGTTGATTATTTATTAAGAGTGGGTGTTATTAAGGGAAATGGAACTCGTAACAACCCGGATCCCCGACCCCGGATTTGGGGGTGTTACATTGCTTACTCTGCTAGGCATCATAAGTATCTATTAATATTTAACTCATACCATTCTATTCGACATACACTTCTATCTACCCTTCGTTTTACTCAAATCCGATTAACGGATTGAAAGTTACGCTATAAACAAGTAATCACCGAACATATAGACCGACAGTCAACCAACAAGTCACATATAACACATAACACGTTAAATAATAAATGCCATCTCATTTATAAAGAAGTCTCGGGTCATAAACAGGCTTTCGATTACTTAAAATGATTTTTAAAACATTTTTCGGAATTAAAACGGGTCGTTGGATCAATTTTGGAGTAATAAACAGGGTTCGGTTGGCCAATTCTGGCTCCGAAATAATTTTAGAATAATTATCGAGCCTTGAAAATAATTTAGAATAATATTTTAAAGCTCAAAACTATTTTTCGGAATTTTTTTTAAATCATTTCTAAATAATTAAATCTAATTAAATAAGTAATTAAAATCAATTAATAATTAATTAAATCAATTAATCAATTAATTTTCGAATTAATTGACCAATTAATCAATTAAAAATTAACTGAAATTAATTAACTAATTAATTCAGATTTATTTTTGAATTAAAAATAATTTTCGGAATTAAAATACTAATTTTTTTAGAATTTTCAGAAATTAAAATGAATTTTTATAATAAATATAAATAGGAAATATGATTTTTAAACATTTTTAAAACAGGAATCCAACTTTTGCAAACTCTGGAAAGTTCAGGGACTTAACTTCATCGTTTTCAAAAGTTGGGGTAATAAACTGCAATTTTCCAGCCCTTCGCCGGAAAACGGTTGGGTTCGCCGGAGAACTCAACTCCGGCCTCCTCCCACCACCACAAACTCCAGATTTAATCTATACTTCACAAGGAACACAACCATGCCATCAATTCATTCTAATCATCCCGGAATTAGCCGGAAAATGATCAAGAATCTTGCCGGTTTCCGGCGAGTTCGACGAAAACTTTAAAACCTAACTCCCTCTTTTATAGACCTCGTTGATTCATGAAACTTATACGACTAGATTGCAAATTTCACAGAGAACACAACCCACTATAACACAACATCAATCTATCACATAATAAGAAACCCCCAAATTTCAATTAAGAACATTCATACGGGTTATAAACCCTAATTTTAAAATTCGAAAATCATACTCAAATTTGAACATGTTATTGAACTCCAAATCGGACGTATAACATATGAAAATCATCAGGAAAACAAGCTCTACAACATGCAATCATCAAATCATACAAACAATCATCCGAACAAAAATTCATATTTTTAATAATTTTAATTCGAAAATAAATAAATTTTTAGAAAATAAACCTTTGGTTCTACAGTGAAACAAAGCTCAGAATCTGATAGAACACTTCAAATCCTTCGTTTTGGTTACTCAAGCTTTGAAAACAGAGATCGGTAACGCCTTCGTTTTGCTATTTGCTTCTTAGAACAGTTTATGTAAATAGGGTTTTTCTCTGAAACTTATAGAATTAACTATCTGCAAATGATTTTGATACGAAATAAAATACGGTAAAAGGCTATTTATAATTACAAAAAATTAGTATCCCGTTGGATCATTCCAGATATAAAACGGTACGTTTATTTATAAAAACTGATCCAAACGGTATCGGTTTTCGTGATAATTATCCAAATCAGTACAATTTGTACTGCGGTCTTGGTCTCAGCGCCTAGTTACACGTATTACGAGGTGAGAATTGTGATAGTTTAATAAAAAGCTCCTGTTTCTCGAAAATACGAGTTTTATTGATTTACCGAAACGAATATTGTATCGAAAATGTTGCGCCAGGACCCACGCAGGACAAACCGTACGCCGGATCGAAAAAGTCGAAACATGGAATATGCTCGGAATATTACAATTAGGTTAGGAAGGAGTTCTCGGAAAAGTTTCGGGTTCTAAAAACGTAACAACGGATGACGTCGGTTGGTTCCCGTTTTTATAAAATAGATTTTAAATACTCGGAAAAAGATTTTAGAAATTTCAGATGATTCTTATAAATCCATAAACCAACATAAAAATAATTAGGAAGATATGACAATTATCTATATTTTATTTTGGACATATAAAAATTAAAATACTCAATTAATATTATTTTTGAATGTCCAAGTACAGATAACATTTAACAATTAACTCACAGAATAGACACTGTACACACATAATAATTGTATAATAGCAAAAATAATTACACGATATATCCCGGATATTACATCTTTCCCCCCTTAAAAGGATTCTGTCCTCAGAATCTCCTAAGAAAACAAATGAGGGTACTTTTCTCTCATATCACTTTCTAACTCCGAGGTTGACTCTTCAACCTTTGGGTTTCTCCACAATACTCTTACTAACTTTACCACTTTATTCCTCAATATTTTCTCTCTATTTTCTAGAATCTCTACCGGATTCTCTACATATGACAAATCTTCCTGAAGCTCTATTGGCTCATATTCTATTACATGCCTGGAGTCTGGATTATATTTCTTAAGCATTGATATGTGAAAAATATTATGATTGTGCTCCATGTGCGGAGGTAACGTTAACTCGAAAGCTATTTTTCCAACGTGCTTTAAGATTTCAAAAGGTCCGACATATCTTAGGCTCGGTTTTTCTTTCTTTCCAAACCTCGTTAATCCCTTCCACGGCGCTACTTTCAGTAGTACTAAGCTTCCTTCTTCGAATTCCATGTCTTTCCTTGATTGATCTGTTTATTTCCTTTGACGGTCTGGTACGGCTATCAATCTCTTCTGGATAACTTCAATAACTTCCTTTGTCTGCTGTACTAATTCAGGTCCAAGTATTTTATGCTCTACTGCTCCGTCTTAATACACTAGAGATCTGTATTTGCGTCCATAAAGGGCTTCTTAGGGTGACATCCCGATACTAGCGCGATAACTGTTGTTGCAAGCAAATTCTATCAGAGGTAAATGCTCGCCCCAATTTCCTTTGAAATCAATAGCACAAATACGTAATAAGTCTTCTATTGTCTGGATTATTCTTTCACTTTGGCCATCCGTCTCTGGGTGATAATCTGTACTCATATTCGATCTTGTTCCTAAACATTCTTGAAAACTCTTCCAAAATCTCGAATTAAATCTTGGATCTCGATCAGATACGATAGACATAAGAATTTCATAACGAACTACAATTTCTTTCAGGCACCTATGGATCAACTTATCGAGCGAAAATCTTTCGTTTATAAGCAGAAAATGAGCTGGCTTGGTAAATCTATCCACTATAAGCCAAATGGAATCATGATTAGTTTTATTTTTTTTTGTGCATGGTAACTCCAACTATGAAATCCATGGTGATATGCTCCCACTTCCACTCTGGAACTTCCAATGACTGTAACAATCCACTTGATCTCTGATGCTCTACTTTAACTCTGTTGACTTATATAACATCTGCTAATTCATTCTGCAATTCCCCGCTTCATATCTAACCACCTATAATTTCCTTTAAATCTCTATACATCTTGGTACTCCCTGAATGGATTGAATACCTCGAATTATGAGCTGCCTGTAAAATTTCATCCTTCAATTCCATCACTGGTGGAATCCAAGTTCTAGAAGAAAACCTAAGAATACCTTGATCGTCCTTTTTGCGTGCACTATTCTTCCCATACTAAATTATTTATATCCTGATTCATTACCTCTTCCCGACACTTCTTTATCTTTTCTAACAATTCTGATTGAAAAGTTATACTTATACATTCTTACTCTTTTTTGGATTATACACTCTGACTTCCAATTCCAACTTCTAGAATTCCATAGATAATTCTTCTCGTACAGTCTCTATGTTCATTCTCTCTCCTTCTTGCTCATCTCTTGCCACTACATTTGCTTTTCCTCGAGAGTTCATACTTCAACTCTTGTGGTCCGTATATATCTCACATCTTTCTCTATACTTATAATATTTCCCAATCTTTCAAAACGAATATTATTGTTGCTTTTAATCCCTAGTTATGAGTAGGGTACTTCTGCTCATAAGGTTTCAGTTGTCTGGATGCATATGTAATAACTTTATTGTTTTGCGTCAACACACATCCTATTCCCTTACGAGAAGTATCACTATAAACTACCAAATCTCCCTGATGCTTTCAAAGTGATAAAATAGGTGTTGTAACCATTCTTTCATTTAACTTCGCAAAACTTTCTTCACCCTTCTCCATTTCATATAACTTTCTTGCTTTTCCTGGTTAACTTCATCTCGAATATTACAACTTTCAAGAAATCTTGCACAAATTTCCAATAATAACCGGCCCATGATAAAACTTCTTACTTTTGTTGGTGCTTCTGGTCTTTCTTCATTCATACTATCTTTAAATTTTTTGCTGAATCCCCTTTTTTCTCCTCCTTACTGACTGTCTATACTAAGAATTATACCTCCTGCCATTAAAGTTTTCACCTGGTAAACTCTTTTTATACCGCTTCTTTCTTCTTTGACTCCTCAACTATCATTGTATAGGTTGCATGGTTCTTCTTAAGTAACACCATCCAACTAACATTTCTAGCATTTTATAACCACAGTACTGAGTTCTGAAAATTATCTTTGATATGTCCATAAGTTCAATCTTCACTTGGTGATATACCCAGTCTTAAATCAATCTTATAAAAATACCTTGCTTCGCTCATATGATTAAACAAATCATTGGTTCGAGGTAACCGATATTTGCTCTTGAAGGTAAACTCGTTGGGCTTTCGCTAACACATAATCTCATACTTCCATTTTTCTTATTAACACATTATGCCGGTGCACTTTAGGGGGTACGCTATGTCCAGTTGCTTTTTCTTCTAATTATCTCCTACAATTGCTCTGGTAACTCCTTTATTTTATCTGGTGCCATTCTGTGTGAGGCTTTGGACACTGGCTTCATTTCAGGTGCTAAATCAATCATAAACGCATTTTCTTTATCTAAAGGAAATATTGGTAACTCATCTGGAAACATATCTTGAGACTGTAAAATCTTCAAGTTCGGTTTGCTCCTGACTCTTATTTATAATCGCCATAGCAAGTATATTTCGGTTACTGTAATCCTAAATCATTCTTAACAAGTTCTTTACTTTCCTTTGTCCTTTAAACTTCTTCATGTTCTCATTTGGCGTCTTCAAAACTATCTTCCATCACGACAGTCTACTTGGGCATCACACTTGAATAGTTAATCCACTCCTTAGAATTATGTCAAATCCTCTTATCTCAAATGATATTAATTCTTTGCAACTTATTGCCAGAAATATCGATTCCGCCATTGGTACTTACTTATTCAATAACTGCACGTTCTTAACTTGCTAGTCCTTTGGTCATAAACTTATTGATTCAATAAGATAATTCATCTGATTAATAAAACCTTGAGAGATATACGATCAAGTTGCTCCCACATCTTTCAATACTTTAATGCATAAGGTATTCGTATTAATATTCCACGTCATCACATCCATATTCTAAATATCTTATCGCAAATTCTCGTTCTCGAAGACGTATCTCTTATTAAAGTAGATTCCTTTGACTGTTAATGCATCCCTGGCTAGGGCCAGTGATTTACAATTCTCATCATATGCCCTTGTTTCCTTTCCATGCATGAGAGATAAATGAGACTTTGCCCGCTGGGTGTATAATACGTTGACTTTTGTTTGAAATGCTCTCACAAAGAGCAACGGTACAACGAAACTACTAGAAGGATTCACAATTTTAATAAATTTAGAGTTAAAAAGAAAGAAGAAGTAATGATTTGAATATGAATGAGACAACCACATAGTACTTAAGATGGCCAGTCTTTCATACCGTATGGCATACAGCACATGATTAGGTGGCGTCCCACCCGACTCTTTGTCATTCCGACAAGTGTCTCATCATAATACTGTTTGTCTCAATCAGAAAACAAAACTCAAGGGGAACAATTAAGTTTGAAAGGAATGCAAAATCCTCCGTTTTGATATCGTCAGAAAAGAATTTATTAATAAAAGGAGTTCATACATTTTTAGGAATTAAAAAGGCATATACGCTGTAATGTTGAGGACAAGAATGATACCATTGGTCACCATCCACATTCCACTTGTATTCATCTTTCGAGGTTGATCGATCATATCCCAATTGTATTTGTTAGATATATTTGATAATGTCATGGCTAATATGTTTTATGTTTAGATTTCAGATCTTATTTGAACAGAACAAATCAGTACTTAACTGATCAGTACTTATACTGGAAGTCAGAACTTAAGGGATATCAGTACTTATGTTATCAGGAGATAGATATCAGAACTTAAGTGCTGAAGGACGATCAGATAAGGACAGTAGCTGATTAAAGTTAAGAAGATCAAGATAAACATAAGAAGAGATATGCATGAAGAAGGAATTCCGTGAAGAATGGAATACTTGGAAAAGAAGATATCTGATTGATATATTTTAGGAAGCAGAATTATATTCCATATCAATTAGCGATTATCTTGTAACTGTGTAGTATATAAACACAGACATAGGGTTTACACTATAAGTGTTATCATTATCGAGAATATTATTTATTATAACCCTAGCAGCTCTCGTGATATTTTGTTCATCACTGAGAGATAACAGTTCCAGATTGTAACAGAGTTTATTGTTTAAATAAAGTTTGTTTTCTGTTACATAAGTTCTTGAAGTTTGATTTGATTGTAATAAACACTGTATTCACCCCCTCTACAGTGAAAGTGTGACCTAACAAGTGGTATCAGAGCTATCTATTAACACACATACAGTTAAAGATCCAAACACAATCATGTCTGACACAGAAACTCCAACTAAGCCTACCAAAACTGAGGAATCATCAAAGACATCAACTCAGAGTCGATATGAGACTATCAGAGTTCCCATATTGAGACCATCTGAATATCCCATATGGAAGGTAAGGATGACCATGTTTCTGGAAGCAACAGATCCAGAATACCTTGATAGAATCAAGGAAGGGCCTCACAAACCTACCAAGCTCGCTGTTGTAGTTGCAGGTGAAGCAGCAATGACCGTACCAAAGGAAAAGAATGATTACACTGCTGAAGATATAGCATCTATTGCTAAGGATGCCAAGGTACGTCACTTATTGCATAGTGCCATTGATAATGTAATGTCAAACAGGGTAATCAACTGCAAGACTGCTAAGGAGATATGGGATGCACTGGAGACAAGGTGTCAAGGAACTGAAACAGTTAAGAAGAACAGGAAGACAATACTCACTCAAGAGTATGAACACTTTGACTCTAGGACTAATGAGTCATTGACTGATGTATATGATAGATTTGTCAAACTCTTGAATGACTTGTCATTAGTAAATAAGGAGTATGATCTTGAAGATACAAACCTCAAATTCCTGTTAGCTCTTCCTGAATGTTGGGATTTGAAGGCAACAACAATAAGAGACAACTACAATCTTGATGAAACAACTCTTGATGAAATCTATGGAATGCTCAAGACTCATGAACTTGAGATGGAACAAAGAAGCAAGAGGAAAGGAGGAAAGTCAAGGACAGTTGCTCTCAAGGTTGAAGAGGAATCCCCCAAACCACCTTCCTCAAAGAAAGATAAGGGTAAAGCTCTTATCATAAAATCTGATACTGAGTCATCAAGTTCTGAGAGTGATGATGACTCAGATTCTGAAAGCTTGCCTGAAACTGATGCTGATGAGGAGATGATGAAGCTGTGTGCTCTTATGGTGAAAGGAATCACAAAGATTGCATACAGGAAGTTCAGGAAGGGAAAGAAGTTTTCCAGGAAAGGCATAAGTTCTGATAAGAAGAATTTCAGAAGATCTGAAGGAAGAGGAGGAAAGTCTGACAGAGGAGATTACGCTAATGTTAAATGTTATAATTGTGGTGAGAAAGGCCACATATCTCCTGATTGCAAGAAGACCAAGAATGACAAAGGCAAAGCTCTTGTCACAAAGCAGAAAAGCTGGACAGACACCTCAGACTCTGAAAGTGAGGAGAACTATGCATTGATGGCAAATGCTGATAAATCAAGTTCTGAGAGCAGTTCTGAAGCTGCTGAAACAAAGGTACCTCAGACTACTTATGCTTTTCATACTGATGATATTAATGAGTTGAGAAGATATCTTAAAACCATGTTTGTTAGTTATAGAGATCAAACTTTAACATGTGAAAGATTAACTTCTGAAAATCTTGCTTTTAGGAAAAGAAATGATTTCTTAGAAAAAGAGTTAGTCATGTTTCATCAAACTCAGCAGGATAGAGATGATGCTTTTTATGTTAGGGATGAAGTGCTAAAAATGAATGAATCTCTAAAAACTGAGTTAGAAAAGGAGAGAGAGATTATCAGAACTTGGACTAACTCTGGCAAAACAACTCAAAATTTGCTAAGCAGTGGAAACTGGAAAGAGGGCTTAGGCTATGGAGAAAATAAAAAAGGAACTGTAGAAATTAAGCCTGTTGATAAGCAAAAGCCGAAGTTAAAACCTGTTAAGTTTGTAACTGAAAAATCCGAAAATGAGAAATCAGAAGTTAAAAAGGAATTAGCTTCTGACAAACTAAAACAGGAAAAGACAGCTGAAGTTAACATAGGCTTAATGACAAAGAAGCAGCTTAAGCATAAGCTGAAAGATGTTAAGAATGCAAACAAGGTAAAATCACCTAGGAAAAACAGGAATGGAAAGGAAGGTGTGAATAAAAGCAATAACTATAAATCTGTTCCTGATGCTCCTAGGAAAGCATGTCATAACTGTGGAAGTTCTAACCATCTGGCTTCTTTTTGCAGGAAGAATAAGAATATTAACTCCTTATCTACAAAGTCAGGAGTTAAGAGTCAGTCTGTTAGATACAAACCACAAAATCCTTGTTTTCATTGTGGTAGTTTATGGCATTCCATTTATACTTGTAAGGAATATCATAGTTTGTACTATGATTATTATCAAATAAAACCTTCTTTAAAGAAAGTTTCTGTTGTTCCTTCTAGTATAAGTTCTGATAAGAAAACTGTTAACATAAAATCTGATGTTAAATCCGCTGCAAATGTTAACAAACCTAAAAAGGCCAAAGGATCCAAGCAAGTCTGGGTCCTTAAAACTAATAATTAGTGGTCTTTTTGATTGCAGGGCAACAGGAAAAATATTTTAGTTCTGGACAGTGGATGTTCAGGACATATGACTGGAAATAAGGCCCTGCTATCAGACTTTGTGGAGAAAGCTGGCCCAAGTGTTTCTTATGGAGATGGCAACATCGGAAAAACTTTGGGATATGGCAATATCAATCTTGGGAATGTCATTATTAAAGATGTAGCTCTGGTCTCAGGACTTAAACACAACTTACTGAGTATAAGTCAAATCTGTGACAGAGGTTATCATGTTGATTTCTTTGCAGAACATTGTGAAATAGTTAGTAAATCTAAAGGAAAAATTGTTCTGAAGGGATTCAGGCGTGGTAACATTTATGAAGCTAAGCTTTCAACAAGTTCTGATGGTTCTGCAATCTGTTTAGTGAGTAGAGCCTCAACTGAAGAAAGCTGGAATTGGCACAAGAAACTCTCTCATTTAAACTTCAACAAGATAAATGAACTGATCAAGAAAGATCTTGTGAGAGGACTGCCAAAATCAGTATTTGTTCCTGATGGTCTTTGTGACTCATGTCAGAAGGCTAAACAAAGAAAATCTTCGTTCAAGAGCAAAACTGAATCATCAATTCTTGAGCCTTATTATCTACTTCATGTTGATCTATTTGGTCCAGTGAATGTCATGTCTATTGCAAAGAAGAAATATGCGTTGGTCATAGTAGATGAGTTCACCAGATACACATGGGTGTATTTCTTGCACACAAAAAGTGAAACTGCATCTATCCTGATTGATCATGTCAAACATCTGGATAAATTGATCAAAGATTCTGTGAAAATTTTGAGGAGTGATAATGGCACTGAATTCAAGAATTTGATAATGGAAGAGTTCTGCAAAAATCATGGAATAAAGCAGGAATTTTCTGCTCCTGGAACTCCACAGCAAAATGGAGTTGTTGAAAGGAAGAATAGAACTCTAATTGAAGCTGCACGAACAATGCTTGAAGAAGCAAAGCTTCCAACCTATTTCTGGGCTGAAGCTGTGCAGACTGCTTGTTTTACTCAAAATGCAACACTCATTAACAAGCATGGAAAAACACCATATGAGATGGTGAAGAACAAAAAGCCAAATCTCAAATACTTTCATGTATTTGGATGTAAGTGTTTTGTTCTCAAGACTCATCCTGAACAGCTATCCAAGTTTGATCTAAAAGCTGATGAGGGAATCTTTGTAGGATATCCACTTTCTACAAAAGCCTTCAGAGTCTATAATTTGAGAACAAAAGTGGTCATGGAATCTATCAATGTCTCTTTTGATGACAAGAAGATCACTGGACTTGAAGATTGCATTGATCATGATAAGCTGAGATTTGAAAATGAAGATTCATATTCTGATACCTCAAGTCCTGACAGTCTAAGTCCTGATACTGTAAATTCTGATGGATTAAACTCTGATGTTATTGAAACTGTGGTGACTACGTCAAAGGAAGATGCACCAATGCAGGGGGAGCATACTCAAGATATTATCACATCTCAAGAAGCATCAGAACATACATCTGGCTCTTCAAATTCTGATTCGTCAAGTTCTGATAAGCCAAGTACTGACAGTGCTGAAAATCTAAATACTGAAGGATCCAACTCAGAGAGCATAGTTTCAGGGGGAGCATCAGAAAATGAAACCGAAGACAGCATGAATCATGGGGGAGCATCCAGTTCTAGAGAAAATCTTCCATCTGCAAGGAAGTGGACAAAATCACATACACCTGATTTAATAATTGGAAATCCTGAGGCAGGTGTCAGAACTAGAACAGGTACTTCGAATGAATGTCTTTACAATTCTTTTCTCTCTCAGTCTGAGCCAAAGAAAGTGGAAGAAGCTCTTCAAGATGCTGATTGGGTGCAAGCAATGCAGGAAGAGTTGAATGAATTTGAAAGAAACAAAGTCTGGACCTTAGTGACAAGACCCAAGAATAGATCGGTTGTTGGTACAAAGTGGGTATTCAGAAACAAAACTGACAGTGATGGCATAATTGTAAGGAACAAGGCAAGGCTGGTTGCAAAAGGATATTCTCAACAGGAGGGAATTGACTATGATGAAACATTTGCTCCAGTTGCTAGGTTAGAAGCCATAAGGATATTCATGGCTTATGCTGCTCACAAAAAGTTTACTGTCTTTCAAATGGATGTGAAAAGTGCTTTTCTCAATGGAGAATTGGAAGAGGAAGTATATGTTGAACAACCTCCAGGCTTTGTAGATTCCAAACATCCAGATTATGTCTACAGGCTTGATAAAGCACTTTATGGACTTAAGCAAGCTCCTAGAGCATGGTATGAGACTTTAGCTCAGTTTCTTCTGGAAAGTGGATTCAACAGAGGAACTATTGACAAAACATTGTTCTATCTCAACCATGGCAAGGACTTACTTTTGATCCAGATTTATGTTGATGATATTATTTTTGGGTCTCCAAATGACAAACTTTGCAAAAAGTTTGCCAACCTAATGCAGTCAAGATATCAGATGAGTATGATGGGAGAACTTAGTTATTTTCTGGGCCTTCAAGTCAAGCAGAGTGAAGAAGGAACTTTTATTTGTCAATCTAAGTACACCAGAAACTTGCTGAAAAAAATTTGGAATGCAAGACTGTTCAAGTGCATCCACTCCCATGGCCACTGCAACAAAACTGGATAAGGATACTGGTAATTCAGTAGATATTACTGATTACAGAGGTATGATTGGCTCACTTCTCTATCTAACTGCTAGTAGACCAGATATCATGTTTGCTACCTGTCTTTGTGCAAGATTTCAAGCAGATCCAAGAGAACCTCACTTAACAGCTGTAAAAAGAATCTTTAAGTATCTTAAAGGAACAGCTGATCTAGGATTATGGTATCCTAGAGAATCAGATTTTAAATTAATAGGTTACTCAGATGCAGATTTTGCAGGTTGCAAAATTGACAGGAAAAGCACAAGTGGTAGCTGCCAATTTCTTGGAGGCAGGTTGGTTTCTTGGTATAGCAAGAAACAAAAGTCAATTTCCACATCAACTGCAGAAGCAGAGTATATTGCTGCAGGAAGCTGCTGTGCACAGATTCTCTGGATGAAGAATCAGTTACTAGATTATGGGTTAACGTATTTCAAAATCCCTATTTACTGTGATAATCAAAGTGCTATTGCTATGACAGGTAATCCAGTTCAACACTCTATGACAAAGCACATCAGCATCAGGTACCATTTCATCAGGGAACATGTGGATGAAGGTACAGTGGAATTGCATTTTGTTCCCACAGATCAACAAGTAGCAGATATCTTCACAAAACCACTGTGTGAAGCTACCTTTTCAAAATTGGTAAATGAACTTGGAATGATTTCAGGTTCTTTCTCTAAATCTGCTTAAACTTGTTCTATGTTATCAGACTTTATGATCAGTATTTACAGAATTAATCTCTTTGTATATTCTGTGCATTAATTGATAAATGTCTTTAAGTACTGACTGTTGTCTGATATATGTTTCTAAACTCTGATAAGTGATATGTCTGTTTCAGTAACTATTCAATCCTATGAGGATAACTGTGCTAGATACTGACCTACTAGTCTTTAATAAACAAATGATCCCATGAAAGAAGTAATTATTTCTGTGGAAATCTTATGACACAAGCAAATTCTGATAACTGAGCTTAGTTAAGTTTACTTTGTATATCTTATTACTAAGTCACAAATTAGAATAATGCTACTCATCTGTTTAAGTTCTGATTCTAGTAAAACTGCTGAATGTACTAAGTGCTGATAAACCTCACTTATCAAAAGAAGAAGAACAATAATCAAAGAATAATATCAGGTACTCCTTTGAGATCTAGAGTAAAAATGTGAAAGGGACGACCCAAGTGCATTGCTGGTATTAAGTAAATATGTATTAGA
Organism: Apium graveolens; assembly: GCF_009905375.1. Classification (NCBI taxonomy): domain Eukaryota; kingdom Viridiplantae; phylum Streptophyta; class Magnoliopsida; order Apiales; family Apiaceae; genus Apium; species Apium graveolens. Next base: position 70,197,243 of record NC_133648.1, on the reverse strand, counting down.
AAAGCAAAATATTTTCTTGGTGACTTTTCACACTCTATGATTACTGGAGAAATACTCTGATAATAGCATAAATTCTGATAAACAGTCGTGACTCACTTACACTGAGAAGCCTCTGTAAAATAGAATTTCAAAAGATGCATAAAATTAGCACAAAAACAGTAGAGGTGAACTCATGCATGAACTCATTTATCTGTAGGTTTCAGGATAATGGCAGCTCTTTAGCAAAATTTTAATTATGACTTATTTCTAAGATGTACTGAAGTAGATCAGACTTTACTCTTTGTCTGTTATTTAGCTTAATGCACACACACATCACTCCATATGAATGATGAAATTTCTGTGGTGGTCTATGTTATTTTAGATCAACAGTCATTGTGTCACTTTTGCACAAATTCTGAGGACAAGTTCTAGTTACACGTTCTGATGATTAAGTTCTGACGTTCATAACTAAGAACTTGTATGAGTATTTACTAAGATAGATATTCCTTGTTCGAGTTAAGACATTATGTTCTGATAACTGTTAAGTTCTGGTATAGGTCTAAGTTCTGATTTCTCAGTCTAACCCTTTACTTGACTTATCTGTGAGTAAAATTTGGTAACAGTCTCAGATTAATTTCGAAATGTTGAAGTGGAAGATTAATAGTCTATGGTTAAAACATAATGGCACTCGTCCTTGAACAGTTCACTCTTGTTACATGTGTACATTCCTTTTCCAATGACTGTTATTCTTTTTCAAAGTCTAGGGAGACGAGGTAGAATTAATTCTACCTGTCTGCATTCAATATCTTTGTGTCTCTTGGCATTCTCATGCCTATATATGCAACCACTTCACATTAGTCTTCTCATCACACTTGTATCACAAATTCAGTCTTATTTTTCATTTACTATCACAAATGGCTGAATTTGGCTGGTTCTACAATTACGGTGATGAGACTGTGCATGTCTTTTTGAATGGAATTTCAACTCCCTACCCTATCACCAACATCCCTCACAATCTCTGGATTCAATTTCCAGAGGTTATCAAACGTGATCTGGTGGCCGTTCGAAGAGACCTTCACCTTCGTCGTATCCGTCAGCAAGAGCGAATCATTCGACTCGCTATCTTGTTTGTCGAAGATAGGAAGAGGAGGATGACTTAATCTCATCTTCTTCCTGTTCTTCTTCATCCTCAGCTTTGTCAGGCTTCTTAGCAAGGACTAAAGCTGTTGACGTTAGGATTAGAAGCTTAGGGAAAATCTTGTATTGATGTAATTTCTATTTCATATATGTATTGACTTGATATATTAATGAAAACTGTTTTTACTTCAAGATTTTGTCTCTGAGTTATTTTATCTGTGTTGTTAAATCCTGCTTGATATTCTGATGACCATTTAAATTTTGTCTTTATTTAAGTTCTGATTCTTTGTCAGCACTTATTCATCGAAATTATCTCGGTCATTTTTAACATGATTCATTTTCAGAATATTAATGTTGCAGTGAAAAACAATTCAATCAGTGCTAACGGTTTCAATTTTGAATTAAACCTGTGTCTCTTGATAACTGAAATGGTTTTTCCTTGAATCAAGGCAACTGGATAAGTAATCATTCCTGTTTTCTCGAGCCCAGTAACTACCCGTTATTACTGCATGTCTGACAGGTGTCCAACGGTAACATTTTTTTTAGAGTATAAGAACAACAGAGAGAAGATTTCTTTAATCTTTTACTTTCTTTATACTTTATCTCTCTTCTTACTTTTACTCTCCCTCTCATTCTACTCAACCTACCCTCAGAACTTATCTCAAATCCTATCTCTCCACTTCACAGACTGCTCAACCTTCTTCTTCAGCACCTACTGTGAAGCCTACATCCTCTAAGCCAAAGAGAACAAAGACTGTTCCTCAAACATCTCAGAAGAAGAGGAGGATTACTTTGAGAGATGAATCAGATTCTGAGGATCAGATTCCCTCTTCAGAACCTATGATAGATGAAGCTGAGAAGGCAACTTCTCAGAAGGATTCTGCAATTGGGGGTTCTAGGCTTCTCAAGAGGCTTAGACGTATGACGGTTCCTGCAACTCCCAAGGAATCCAAATCAACAAGGAAGTACAAGAAACAGAGGGCACAAAGGCCAGTTTCAGATGATGAGGAGGAAGCAGCTAAGGAAGGGGATCAGGAATCTCTGATCTCACAAGACAAGGAATTTGCTCCAGTCACTTCTTCTCCATCAACTCCATCTCAGGAACCTGTATCTGACAAGGCTAATTCACCTTCTATATCTCTTGTTGATCCAGGCACAAGTGCTGAAATTGATATTCAGAACTTGGTTGTGCCTGAAATACTTTTCATAGAAGCTCCAACAGCAAATAATCCTTCCACAACACCTGTTACTGATGCTGTTCAAACTCCTGAGTTATCACTAACACCTTCTCTGCATCAAGATGATGATCAGATTTTAGGTGAGCATCAGGATATGGCTGTTGATCAGAACTTAGTATCAGATCAGCAATTAGAGGATGTTGAAGCCTCCATTGCTACTCATACAGTTATCTTATCAGAAGATACTGATTCTTTAAGTTCTGATGCTGCAAATGTTGGAGATACTGGTGAAGCTGCTACAACTGTAGATGCTGATGAAGCAGGTCCTTCAGGACATACTCCTCCATTGACTCTTCCTAAGTCTGAACTGCTAAAGGAGTTTGTTATCAGGGATGCACCAGTACCTTGGAGTGAAACTCCTGCAGGTCAGGAGTGGACTAAGGAATGGAACTCAGTTTCATGTGTTCCAAATGCTTTACATCTTGCTGAGCACTTGACTAAAGCTGATGACATGTTACATTCTGATGATTTTAAAACCCAGCTTAGAGTCACTGCATTGAGTACTAAACATCTACAAGGTCTTCATTTCAACACTCATGCAGAGCTACACAAGATTCAGGAGAACTTTATTAAACAGGAACAAGTTTGGAAACTTGATAAGAAAAAGTTCTTCCAACCTACCATTGACAGGGTTGCTTATATTGAGAAAACTCAAGAGAAGCAACAAGCTCAGATTGATCAAATTCTGACAAATCAAGCTTCTCAGCAATCGCAACTTACTGAAATCCAGACCTCAGTGGAACTACTTATCTCTCTTTTATTACCTGCTGATGCCAAAAAGGGGGAGAAGGTAATTAAGTCCAAATGCAAAACCAACAAGTCACTGCAAGGAAAGGATGATGGAAAAGATGACCAAGGAAACTCTGGAATGGGTGGTGGTCATAGTCAAGGTAGAAGGTTTACATCAAGACAAGCTAGTCACAGAACAAGTTCTGATACTGGGAAAAGAATAAGTTCTGCTGCTGGTAAAAGGATAAGTTCTGATGAACTTCTAGATCTTGATGAGGAAATGTCAAGACAGTTATTTCTTCAAGAAAATCCAGGGATGGACTTGGAAAGTTTAAAGGAAGAAGAAGCCAGACTTAAATCAGAGAAAGTCACATCTAAATCTGAAGCTTCTGGTAAAAAGTTACTCTCAAAACCTAAAGGCATTGTGATCAAAGAAAGTATACATACTGAAGAAACTTTGGCTAGATCACAACCACAGATAGATCCAAGATCCAAGGGTAAAGAAAAGGTTGGTGAACCTATCAAGCCTTATGTACCTCCTGAGGAAGAAGAAATTACTGATGGAAAAGATAATCTTGCTCTGACTTCAAGAAGAGTTCTTAAAACAACCTCTGACATGGCTCAAGTTGTTCAGAGTCAAGAAATTGTAAGTTCTGATATTCAGAAGAAGCAAGTAACCTCTGACAGTGCTCAAGTTAACTTGATATCAGAAAATAAATCTAAAACACTCCTACCAGGATTCACTAAAGCAAAACAGACTCAATCTTTGAAGACTACTTCAAGTGGTTTTGAAGCAAGAGTAGTTACTGGAAAGGAAGCTAGAGATAAAACTGGATTGGGAAGTGCTGATGAAAGAAGAGTACACAACACTACCGATGATCCAACTTCCTTGAGTGAACCAGGTATTGGAGCAACTCCTGAGAGATTGAATCAACTAGAATCTGTACAGATGGTTTACCATACCTTCTTGAAAGAATACATCATGTTGTATTTCATGACAGATGGTAGGGTTTATCATATAAGACAAAATGCCATTCCATTGAAGTATTTTGAAGAATTGGAGCATGTATTATTCTTACTTCAAGTGGATGACAGAATAACAGAGACTGCTGCAAACTACTTAAAGGAACAGATTCAGAGACAGAAAAGACTTTATTCTGTTAAGTCTGACAGCAGATATGTTCCAAAGTACAGAAATCACAATGGTGATATTGTTGATATGAAGCCTAATACTGCACAGATCAGAACATATCTTGGTATTAAGGGGCTTGAATTCAATCTAGAGTCTAATAAAGCTTATGTCATAAGACTAGATCGGGAGTTGAGAAAAGCAAAGATTAATGATCTCAGAGCTGCAATATTTCAAACTGGTGAAGATACTGCAGAGCTTAAAGATGTCAAACGGAGAATGATTGATGAACTCAGATATGCTGAGAAATGTTTGTTGAAGAATTATCTCAGAACAACTCCTGACATCAGAGAGATCAGAAAATGATGAAGCCAAGTCGAAGATCTACAACTGCTTAAATTCTGATATTTATACAGATTGAAGTTGTTATCAGAAGTTGAATTGGTAAAAACTTTAAGGACTGTAAGTTGTAGTTATCTTGTCTATTTCTCATGCATTTGTACTTAATGTTTTTGACATCATCAAATATCTGTTAAACTTGTATATTTTGTTAATTTACAAGTTGGGGGAGATTGTTAGATATATTTGATAATGTCATGGCTAATATGTTTTATGTTTAGATTTCAGATCTTATTTGAACAGAACAAATCAGTACTTAACTGATCAGTACTTATACTGGAAGTCAGAACTTAAGGGATATCAGTACTTATGTTATCAGGAGATAGATATCAGAACTTAAGTGCTGAAGGACGATCAGATAAGGACAGTAGCTGATTAAAGTTAAGAAGATCAAGATAAACATAAGAAGAGATATGCATGAAGAAGGAATTCCGTGAAGAATGGAATACTTGGAAAAGAAGATATCTGATTGATATATTTTAGGAAGCAGAATTATATTCCATATCAATTAGCGATTATCTTGTAACTGTGTAGTATATAAACACAGACATAGGGTTTACACTATAAGTGTTATCATTATCGAGAATATTATTTATTATAACCCTAGCAGCTCTCGTGATATTTTGTTCATCACTGAGAGATAACAGTTCAAGATTGTAACAGAGTTTATTGTTTAAATAAAGTTTGTTTTCTGTTACATAAGTTCTTGAAGTTTGATTTGATTGTAATAAACACTGTATTCACCCCCTCTACAGTGAAAGTGTGACCTAACAGTATTGTATAACAACTTTAGAAGTATGCTAAAATGCCTTCGCAACTAAGCATTATGGTAGATTCTTACTTGTAACGTCGCGCCTACACAGGTAATACTTTAACAATTCGATCGTAATGGTGTTCTTATCAAATAACCTTGAATTTCCTCTTTTTAATTTGGAATAACCGTAAATCATTCAACATAACGATCATTTTATTAATAATATTCTTCCTTTAGAAAAGTCTGGAAATTTTCCCAATCTTCTTCGGTCATGCTCAGGCTTCCGTTTAATCAATGAATTCTTCGAACTCTGATAATCCCAGTAATTGGATGAATAGTTATTCCGTACGCTGGTTCTGTTGTTAATCCTATCAGACAATACTTGCACTCACTTCTTCATAATCGCAGGTTACCTCGTTCTCCGAATTAACAATACTGAGTCTGAAACAACATCCTTCCAGATAATCCGGGTCTTTTAACAAATAAGAAACTCAAGTAGTAACTTGACAACCAAGGTTTAAAACTTATTTTATTCAAAAAGGCTTTTAGAAATTTTGTGAGGAAAAATCTTTTTCGAAAACTTGTTAAAAATTTTGAAAATTTTGAAAATCACACCTCCGGTTGTCCTTACTGTATGAGTTGGTTGTTTTCCTTCTTATGACCAGATACCAAGTTAAAGAAATGATCGCCCAAAGATCCATTCACTTTCATTTATCTCCTTTCCTTCATTAGGTCTATTACTTTCCGTAATCAATGAAAACTTCCGCTGTTGTTGCACGTTATCTTATTCGTAGCTTCACATTATGGCTCCCATACTGGTAGTACTCCCGTTAACCACTTTGCAATCATTGAGTGGAACAGATTATCCAATAGTCAACAAGTCAGCTAATGTCACATCATCTTGTTAAAATGTTTATCACATCATTACAACACCATTTTCTAATCTCAAGAAATCTTCAGATCCCTAATCTCCTCTAATTCTCTCTTTTCAACTCTTTTCTACTTCATTTCACAAGCTAGTCATGAGTGGCCTAATTACTAATAGCTTCTTTTAACCGGATACAGCCATCCTCCAGAACACTTGAATCTTCTTTCTAAACTCCTTCTCACCTTAATTTATATCTCAATACTCACCGTTTACTGCCGCTATCGCGTCCCTTCTCGCAAACGCTGTTGTTTCGTTGGAAAGGTTTTTAAACTAAGGATGTAGAATATGGTGTATAATAGACAGAAAAGATACATTCATAGCTGAATGTTCAAAAGAACAAGAATAAGCAAATGAAGGTTCTTGAATAGGTAGTCTCAAATCGAGAGATGATAGAATAGCGTTGAATAACTTGGAGAGGCGCAACTATCGTAACAGAAGGTAATACCGCTAATACTGATGGAAGATCAAGGCGCAAATCGAATCTGAGAGAAGATGACGATCCTTAAATGGAAGGTTCGAAACGATCAGTTGATGCAGGGAAATCAGGATATGCATTGCCGTTGCCTAGATATCACGTCGCTAGTCAAGAATCCCGAATCGCAACACGAACCGTGCCGGAGACCTACTATACAGTCGCACTCAACCTCACAATGACCTATCTTTCTATTTCCTATTCCTAATCCTAACCCTCTACCCAATCCCGACAATCTAGGCTTGTTTCAGTGACTTATAACCTGTAGCTCTGATACCAACCTGTGGCGCCCTCCAAACCTGGGTCAGAAGTTTGGGGTCCACAACACATAATCAATATATAAACCTGTATATATAAAATATTATTTGTAATGACCCTGCTTTACATAACCACGGATCGCAACAGGTTAAAGTATGAAAACAAGCCACAACCTTTACTTTTATTACAACGTACCAAATCCCAACTAATTTAATTTACAACTGATATGAAATTATTCTTACAACCTTACTATCTCACTACTGCATTAAGCTCCTGCTAGCTCGATCAATCATAATCTGGAATCCTAGCTCGAACATTGAACTGGGAAACCTCGCTATCAACCGTATCCTTCTTAACTGTAGAATACATAAAAAGGTTCGCAAGAGTGAGCTAACTAGCTCAACAAGTCATATTATCAATAACTGAGGTTAAACAATAATGAACGAGGTGATTCAAAAGAATCAAGTTTCCTGTTAAACAGTCAATAGAATTGGATATTCCTTTTAAGTTTTTAAAACCAAGGTTAGGCTGCTGATCAGTCACGCACTAACCCCGAGCAAAGCACACAACACTGCTCTAACTACTGGATCCAAGGCACACATTGGCCTAACTTGACCATCGATATGGTCTGACCACGAATCTGGTCCACACAAAGAAAACTATCCAATTCTAAAGCATTTCAATATGATAAGCAATAGAGTTCAATAAAATCAGATCATAATCAATAACCATAAAATATTTGTAAAAGAGCATGGTAAAAATTCATAGTTACCAAAAAGAGTATGTCAAAATACATAAAAGAAGTGACCTCCAGCCGGTAGGATAATCGGATATTAGATGAATAGTGTTTTTACAAGGTTTTAGTACTTTGATATCACAAGGTATGGTTGAGTATACAAGTGTCTGTATGTGTAAACAATTCTGTTCCAGTGTTTGGTATATATATGATGGATATATATTTGTGGAGTAGTATCTTATTTGTGTGGTTTAATATCTGGTAAATCAACAAGAAATGGTTTACAAAGAATAAGGCTTACGGCTCAAAGATCAAATGCTGTGGCTCAGGTTCAAGGCTGAAGGATTCAAAATGTGTACAGTATAAAACAGAACTATTTTGGATATTAACAATATGTCACAAGAGAATTTAAAAATATTTGCATTGTATTTTGAGAAAGGTTTAGAAATACTTGACTTATCATAATCGATTTCAACTTCACTTGTACTTGTCTAATGACCCCATTCAACAATCAGTCGTCTGTTTCTCTTATGCCTCGCTTCTATCCTCTAATCACTTGCGGTATTTTCTATATGTTAATTCTATTTTCTGATCACCTGCTTCTCTTTCTTACGCCTTGCTTACTCTGCTAGGCATCATAAGTATCTATTAATATTTGACTCATACCATTCTATTCGACATACACTTCTATCTACCCTTCGTTTTACTCAAATCCGATTAACGGATTGAAAGTTACTCTATAAACAAGTAATCACCGAACATATAGACCGACAGTCAACCAACAAGTCACATATAACACATAACACGTTAAATAATCAATGCCATCCCATTTATAAAGAAGTCTCGGCTCATAAACAGGCTTTCGGTTACTTAAAATGATTTTTAAAACATTTTTCAGAATTAAAACGGGTCGTTGGATCAATTTGGAGTAATAAACAGGGTTCGGTTTGCCAATTCTGGCTTCGAAATAATTTTAGAATAATTATCGAGCCTTGAAAATAATTTAGAATAATATTTTAAAGCTCGAAACTATTTTTCGGAATTTTTTTTAAATCATTTCTAAATAATTAAATCTAATTAAATAAGTAATTAAAATCAATTAATAATTAATTAAATCAATTAATCAATTAATTTTTGAATTAATTGACCAATTAATCAATTAAAAATTAACTAAAATTAATTAACTAATTAATTCAGATTTATTTTTGAATTAAAAATAATTTTCGGAATTAAAATACTAATTTTTTTTGAATTTTCAGAAATTAAAATGAATTTTTATAATAAATATAAATAGGAAATATGATTTTTAAACATTTTTAAAACAGGAATCCAACTTTTGCAAACTCTGGAAAGTTCAGGGTTTATGTAATTAGGGTTTTTCTCCGAAAATTATAGAATTAACTATCTGCAAATGATTTTGATACGAAATAAAATACGGTAAAAGGCTATTTATAATTACGAAAAATTAGTATCCCGTTGGATCATTCCAGATATAAAACGGTACGTTTATTTATAAAAACTGATCCAAATGGTATCGGTTTTCGTGATAATTATCCAAATCAGTACAATTTGTACTGCGGTCTTGGTCTCAGCGCCTGGTTACACGTATTACGAGGTGATAATTGTGATAGTTTAATAAAAAGCTCCCGTTTCTCGAAAATACGAGTTTTATTGATTTACCGAAACGAATATTGTATCGAAAATGTTGCGCCGGGACCCGCGCAGGACAAACCGTACGCCGGATCGAAAAAGTCGAAACATGGAATATGCTTGGAATATTACAATTAGGTTAGGAAGGAGTTCTCGGAAAAGTTTCGGGTTCTAAAAACGTAACAACGGATGACGTCGGTTGGTTCCCGTTTTTATAAAATAGATTTTAAATACTCGGAAAAAGATTTTAGAAATTTCAGATGATTCTTATAAATCCATAAACCAACATAAAAATAATTAGGAAGATATGACAATTATCTATATTTTATTTTGGACATATAAAAATTAAAATACTCAATTAATATTATTTTTGAATATCCAAGTACAGATAACATTTAACAATTAACTCACAGAATAGATACTGTACACACATAATAATTGTATAATAGCAAAAATAATTACACGATATATCCCGGATATTACAATGTGTCTTGAACAACCACTATCAAAGTACCACATATTCTTTCTGTTTCCCTGCACACATTAAAATCAAATCAAGTTAATTTTGGTACCCATGTTTCCTTGGGTCCTGCCTTGTTAGCTTTCTTCTTTTGTTTCTTAGGTTTGATCTTATTTGACTTGGGGATATCAGATTCATCCTTAGTCATCTGAGTTGGACCTTTGAAACCATTCATTAAAACAGAATTATCATGCATATTTTGATTAACAGGAAATGGCATGCTATTTGCAAACATGTTATTCCAGCAAGGCATGCTAAATGGCATTTGAGGCATACTAAATGCAGCATAGTAAGGATTAGGTGCAAATGGCATATTAGCAAATTGTGCATTCATATTCTATGTAGGCATAACATTCAAAGGCATAGAAGGCATAACACTCATGTTGGGAAAAGAAGGTGGTACAGTCATGTAGGTAGGCATGGAAAGTTTGCAATTAACAGACAGATGATTAACACTACCACACTTAACACAGATTTTTCTTGGAGCATCCTTATCAGGTGTGTAGTTTTTATGTTTGTTAATACCTACTTTCCCATTTCTATTGTTTTTCTTTTTAGCCTCTATTTTAACCTCAATCTTTTCTAGTCTGTCATTCAATTTCTTGATGGACAGATGACCAACATTTACTTTTTTCTCTTTCTTCACTTGACTAGATTCTCTTGAAATAAAGTTTTTGGAAACTGATCCATATTTTTCATTTAACTTGGAAAGTATGGCTTTACTCACAGGTTTGCTTACAGCCAACGGATAAGGATTTATGTCACTTGATGGATAATCTCTTTGATTATCCGATGGATGACTCTCATCATCCGTCGAGTCTACATCTGTTAGCAATCCTTCAACCAAATTGGATTCCAGCTTCTTTTTACTCTTTTTCCAGGCTGCATCACAGAAGGACTCAATACCTTGAACTTTGGTGATTTGAGCATGAATATCTCTAGATGATTTCCATGCCTTAATCACCTCCTGTTCACGATCAAGCTGCTTCTTCAAAATTTCTTCTTTCTTCAAGGACTCAGTTAATTCCTCCTTAGCAATCTTACATTATATTCTCAATTTTTCAAATTCAATAAACTGAGACTCTAGCACATTATTCCTTTCACTTAAAAATAGATTGTTTTCTTTGATTTTAGCATTTTTCTTAGTGAGGGAATTAAGTGTAGCACGCAAATGATATAATTCTGTAGACATGTCATTTATTACATCATTACACTCAGCTTATAGATAAATGTGCAAGGTTAGTGGTGATTACCTGATTACTTGAAGAACTTGTCTCTGTTTCATCAGACTAGGCCATTAGGGCTAGATTGACATAGCTGACATCTTCATCCTCATCCAAACCATTTGCTGCCCAGTCACTTTCTCGTGTAATAAAAGCTCTTTCCTTTTGTTTGAGCAACTCAAAATACTTCTGTTTATAATAAACAGGCTCAAACTTCTTCTTGTTGGAATCTGACTTTTTACACTCACTGGCAAAGTGCCCTGCCAAGCCACATTTGAAACACTTGAATTTTGATTTATCCACCATGGATCTATTTGGCTTAGCTGCTCCAAAGTTCTACTTTAACTTGAGCTTGGCAAATCTTCTGGAAAGAAATGCTAGATGTTCATCAATATAATCCATATCATCTTGGCTCAAGGAATCTTCATTTTCTGCTACCAGCCCCTTGCCCTTGTTTTCACAGACCTTTGAAGTAGACTCAAAAACTTCAATCTTCATCTCCTTCTCTTTCTCTAACTCAGCAACCAGTGTAATGGACCCTCCTTTCTTTCTCCCTTTATCCATTCTTTCATCTTGCTCTATTTCAAGCTCATAAGTCTTTAGAATGCCATACGGTCTTTCTAGTGTAAACTCCTTGTATTCTTGTGAATTTCTCAAAGAGACTATCATTGGTTTCTGTTACGACCGGCATTTTATGTAATATTATTTGTGAATAATATTAAGTTAAATAAAAATATATTCAATGCTTGTACGTTTGTGTGAGTGAAAATTTCTGCATTTTAAATTTGCTTTGGGTAGTATATGATTTTTCAAAGCAAGAATTTATTTAATTTCTTTATTTTTTGATTTATAAGGAATATTCTAAGCTTTGGAAAAATTCTCTTTTAAAAGACATTTTGTACACAAATTTTGAAAATGATTTTTAAAAAGTCTCTAAAAATCCAAGTTATTTTATGGTATAAATTTTATAATTTTTGAACTTGTACTTTATTATATAAAAATAAATCTTTGGAAATTAGTTGCTTAATAATTATCAAATTACATGAATAACCTTGCATGCAAACTCTCTTCTATTTAACCAAAGGGCAAAGAAGACATTCTCCACCCCACTAACTCACATTTTGCTAGCCAAATTACCTCCTTGACCTTGCATGCAAACTTGCCTAACTTTAGCTAGAGGGTTACTCTTGTCATTTCCTAAATCCACTCACATTTAGTCTAGTCAAAGACATAAAAACAAAACTAAAGTGATGATCACTCCATTTTCACTCCACCCTTCCCTTTTCTCCTCCCTCCCTCTCGGCTCAACCCTCACTCTCGGCCATCCCATAGCCGAGGCCCTCCATCCCCTTCATTTCTTCATTCTTTCACCCAAACAATCATCTTATATTCAAGTAATTTTACTCCCTATATGTTATTCTTATATATTTCAAAAGTATAGAGTGAAAAACCTATGTTTTGACCTTGCATGGTGATGTTTTTGTTAAACTCAAAGTGAACCTCCTTGATTCTTGTGAATCTAAGGCTTTCACCATGAGTTATAGTATCATAGGGTCAAGAATGGCTAGACATAAGAGTGTTACACCTATGCGAATGCTGTTTTTACCCTAATCCATTCGGCCATGACTTGATAGGAGCCGAATGGATGGTGTTTTGTTGCCTTGTTAACATTTTTGTGTATTTTGTGATGATAACATGAATTTTGTAGTAAAGTCTTGATAAAATCCTTTTGCATGCTAGTTGATCATTTAGTTGTAATCCATGTTAGGCTTGCATGTTGAATTATGATAAAAATTTATTTGGAAATCATGTTGTTTTGGTTTGAAAAACCCGAAGGCATGCATGCATGTGGAATTCTCTTAGTTTGTTGTGAAATTTTGATTATTTGGAAAGATTTTGTTAGTGAGCCTTAATTTCAGTAGGAATAATGTGATAATATTGATTTATGCTTCTTGTTGCATGGTAATAATTTGTGGTTATCTTTTATAAAAATATATATCTTGTTGTTTCAAAGGCATGAAGATTTGCGATTTGTTAAGAGTAGTCTCTTTTGTTTTGCCATAGTTGCACCTTAGGTAAGGATGATCTCACCAAGGGTATTTTAAGAAAAAGGGAGTTAGTTCAGTAGAATACCAAGTATAGGTCTTGGTTTAAGTATTTAGTTGTTGTTAGTTGGGTTTGTCAAGTCAAAACCTTGGAAAATGAGAAGTTATAGTTTCTGCAGAAAAATCAGTTTAGTACCCTGAGGTTTAGAGTGAGTTTTGACCATGTCATTGATGTGCACTTTGAGGCCCAAGCCACCAGAAGTTAGTATGGGGAGTATATAATAGGTTTTAGGAGTTGGTTGGAGGTTTGCATGTCATTTGGTTAGGTGCACAAGTAGAATAACAAAACCTGTCCAGCAGGGGACAGTTTTGTTGCAACTTAGAAATAGGGAGATTTGGCCATGTCATGGGTAGGCCATCATTAGGCCCAATTGGGCCTTAGTTAGAGGGTATGTCAGAGAAGTTTTTCCAACCATAGTTCATAGGATATGAGCTAGAACCATGTGTCACAAGTTAATTCAAGTCAGGGCATTTTCTGCCCAGAAAAAACAGGGGAACCTTGGACTTTTAGCTTAGGCCCAAGAAGGCCCAAGCCAGGCCTTTGAGCCACATCAAGCTTGTGAGATGCCCTTAGGTCAGGAGAGTCTTGTGTAAAAATTTTGAAGAAAAACTTGTAGTTTAAGAGTGTCTAATGCACTCAAGAAACCTTAGTTACCATTCTGAAATTTGCACCAGTAAGCACTTTCACTTATCACATAGTTTTAGGACACTTAGAAGTGAGTATTAGGTCGACCACCATAGTTGTAAGATAGTATAAGGTCAGTAGAGCAAAAGACACAAGTGAGGGTCAATAGGTTTTGGATAATTTAGGAAAGGCACATTGAGTTAGGAAGCCCAAATTCGAAGACTTCGTTTAGTTAGCGACCAAGTAATTTAAGTGGTGAGTCGAGATCATCCGAGCCTAGTGTGGCGTTATGGTGTATGTGATGTTATTTGGTATTAATATACGATATGTGATTATGTGGCTACGTGTGTACATTTAAAAATATAAATGTTGGATATGAATTAAGTGTGTATAGGCCTAAGTGCCATCCATGTTTAATTTCGGGTTGTAAATAGGTTAAGATGGAAAGAATATATTATAATGAGGATTATTATTATTTATGTAGGATCTCGAGACGAGGGAAAACTTGCCTTAAAAGTCGAGTGAAGCTCCAGTTGTTGCTCCTACCAGTCAGACCAGACCAGTCTATCTCAAGGCAAGTGATTCAACTTGACCTTCGCATTTACTGTAAACAGTTCATATATATATCGATGCAATTATCCTGAGTCATTTTGATATATTTAAATCAAGAGTATCTTTTGTTTATCTTTGAGTTACATAGAGATGCCATGAACCCTCGAGTACATATTGCAAGTAGTTCAAAAGTCTTTCATGATAGTTTAATGCCATGATAAATTAGAGATGCGTTATAATATCTTATTGATCCTTTTGTTTATCATGCTATTGATCCCTGAGAAATCTCGATGTTGCACCCTGATGCTTTGATTCAACTCTTGAAATAACCTCGATAGAAACTTTATCTTGATACCTAAAAGCCAATCATTTCTTAAATACATTCATGATTGTTTGATAACCCTATCCTTACCCTAAAGCTTGATACCCTGTTATATACTGAGCTGATGATCGCTTTCTTTATATTTTAACACCTTTATCCTATTGGAACCAGTGATGCCTATCTTTTGATGTTCTAATACCTATATCTTGTCTACAACCGTTGCTTTAAGCCTAGTTTGGCATTACTCTTTCATCTTATCCAATAACCTGGCTTAATTTCCTTGTCTAAGTTCTTGTTCATGGAAACCTCTCAATTACCCTAATATAGTAAAGTCTAGTAGATCATGGCCCTGAGATTTAGTGTCATATTTCCAGTGTTTCAAGTTGATCTATAATCCCTTGATAAAAATAATTACAGTCGAAAGAGATTTTGTCATAAATCGGCATCAGTTTTTAAAATGATTAAAACGTGGATTTTTCAGTCCCAAAGGGGGGCAAATGTTTTCTTGAATGGTGGATCTGGACTGAGACGCGAGTCCTTTCCACACTTATATTAGGCTTAAAAGTTGCCTAGGGATTCCCAATAATGTTTTAGAACCCAGCGAGGTTCGGGGTTACTTCGCGGCTGATCACCGGCTGTAATCCGTAGCGTCATAAAATGATTTTGATTAAGAATGATTTTAAAATTGTTTTGATGCAAGCATAGTGATGCCAACTCACATAAGTTTTATCTCTCGATTATCATTGATTATGTCATTCCATTGTCATTCCTAAAGGTATATCTCGATTTATGCTTTGCGTTGTATTGTTAGCACTTGTTGAGCTTTTGGCTCACTTCTTGCTTTACCCTGATATTACAGCTAGCAGCCATGGTTAGATTCAAGCAGACTGCCCGTAAGACCTGTGATGCGGATGCTTATGTTCGAGCCCAGGTAGAATAAGTAATAATAGTTGTGTGAGGACTCGGTATTTGTAATCAGATGTAATAGTTGGTAGTGTTGGGCTGTTCCAAACCCTAAACTGTAAGATCTTGGATTTTGGTTGTGTAGTACTCATTAAAATGATGTAATAACTATATTTATTTTGCTATTTAAGTTGGGGGTGTGACAGGTTTTGGTATCAGAGCTACGGTTTAGAGTCCCTGAACAGCCCAAATAGGTTATAGGACTTGTGAGTAGGTTATAGATATTATGCGAGAGAGTAGGTAAAGTAAATTATTATTAATACTCCTCTTATTGGTTGTCAGCAAAGGGCGCATTCCTCGTCATCCTCTGGGTCGGACGACACTATTGCTTTCTCCGTGTATGCTGAGTTGAGGCGCGAGTTCGACATGCTTCAGGGCAAGTACGACCGACTGATAGACCGACTGAAGAACGTGTATCCGGACAGCCGAAACTACGAAGGGAAGCCCAAGGAGCAGATGATTGCGAGACTTGAGACCTTGGTTCGGTACGTTAACACTAAGCTTGAGGAGATGCCAGCACACCGGGACCGTACCAGCCAGTATGTCATTCAGATGGTGGCGGATGAGCTCCAGAGCATTGTGAAGACACTTCGAGAGGAAAAGTCTACCAAGCCCCGTTCAGATGGAGTGGAGCCTTAGTTCTTTCCATTTACCTTTCATGTTGTTGTACTATCAGACTCTATGGAATCCCCCGGTTGTTTCCGTCTTTCCTTTAAATAAGCCTGTTATTTCTAGAATCAGACTATGTCCCAATCCTATGTACTGTGACCTTTAAAATTTCAATAATTATGTGCTATTGTTCCATTTGCTCTCAACTGTTATTTTATGTTTTTATCATCATATCTGCTTAATTTGGAAACGTGACCCCATATGTAAACAAGAATTCCATGCGATACCCTCGAATCATTTTATCAATTATATTTGTTATAACACAACTCTTATTCCAGGATCATGCCTCCCAAAAAGAAGAACCCAACAACCACCTTCACCACAGACCCAAACATTCTTCAACTACTGGAAACCTTGCAACAGCAAACCAATGCTATAGCTCAACAACAACTAACTCTTCAACAACGAATTGAAAACCAAGATAACCGTGAGCCATATCAACCACCTGAACCACCAGTACCACCAAGACAAATTGTCACTTTCAAGGTTTTTCAGAGTGTGAATCCACCTGTATTTCATGATACCACTGATCCAGTGATAGCAAACACATGGATCAAGGAGATAGAAAGGGCTTTTGAGTTGGTACAGTTAGGGGACGATCAGAAGACGCTGTATGCCACTTACTTCTTGAAGGGAGAAGTCATTTATTGGTGGGAATCAGTAAAAGCTATGGAAGTCACTCAGCAGATTTCTTGGGAGAGATTTAAGAAGTTATTTCTGGACAAGTATTACCCTAAGTACATGCAGAATCAGATGGAGCTAAAATTTCTTGAGTTAAAGCAAGGGAACATGACTGTACTGGAATATGAGAAGAAGTTCACTGAGTTGTCAAGGTTTGTGACAAAGTATACTAGCACTGAGGAAGAAAAAGCAAAGAAATTTCAGCAAGGATTGGAGCCTTGGATCAGAGATAGGGTGGCTATGTTTGAACTTGAGACTTATGCGGGAGTAGTACAGAAAGCTGCTCTGATTGAGAATAATGGGATGCAGTCAAGGAAAGAGAGGGATAACAAGAAGAGGAAGGTTCCATTTTATGGAGAAAAGTCTGAAGCTGGAAATTCGCAAGATCGGAATGTAAAGAGGATTGGTTTCCAGAAGGGCGGAAATTTTCAAAGGAAAGGAAATTTGGGCAAAAGGCAAGAATCAAAAGGGAACAATCAGGCAAGCCAAGGGCAAGTTGGAGAAAACAGGTTCCAGAGGCCAGAATGCAAGCACTGTGGAAGATGGCACCCCGGAGTATGCAATAAGCTGAGTATGACCTGTTATAGGTGCAATCAGAAGGGACATTTGGCAAATGAGTGCAAGATGCCGAAGCCAGGAGTTACGTGCTACAAATGTGGGAAGACTGGACACATGGCTAGGGAGTGTAAGGCAACAGGACCAGTCAGAGCTCTGATGAACGTGGCAAGTACCAGTGCAAGCGTGCCAGCTGAGGTATTGGCATTACCTCCACCACCCGCACCAACCCCGCAAGCAACAGCAAGGACATTTGACCTAAAGATGAAAGATGCTGTTCAGAATTCTGAGGTGATAGCAGGTACACTTTTACTCAATAATGTCAAAGCCAAAGTATTGATTGATTCGGGAGCCACAAGATCTTTCATATCAGAATCTTTTGTTGATAAGATCCAATGTGATAAAACGGTTATGAGTGAGGTAGTAAATGTGGTAATTGCGAACCAAGAGAAGATTCCTGTGAATCAATTTTGTCCAAAATGTGAGATTGATATTTCGGGATATAAGTTCTCGGCCGACTTGATACTCTTCAAGCTGGGAGAGTTTGATATAATCTTAGGAATGGATTGGTTAGGAGAGAATAGCGCGCAGATAAATTGTAAGACCAAGAGAGTGAATTTAAAGACGAAGAGTGGAGAGAAGGTAGTATTTAAGGGACAGAGGCAAGAGCGACTATTTCTTACAATTATTCAGGCTAAGAAGTTACTTAGAAAAGGTTGTGAGTCGTTCCTAGCATATGTAGTGGATTCAGAGAGAGGCAGCCCCAGCATGGAAGATATTCCTGTAGTTAATGAGTTCCCCGATGTGTTTCCCGACGAACTACCAGGCTTACCACCAGATCGACAAATTGAGTTCGAGATCAACCTTGCTCCAGGCACGGAACCAGTTTCAAAGGCTCCGTATAGGATGGCACCAGCAGAAATGAAAGAGTTGGCGAGCCAGCTACAAGAATTATTGGATAAGGGAGTGATACGACCAAGTACGTCGCCATGGGGAGCACCTGTTCTCTTTGTGAAGAAGAAAGATGGGAGTATGCGTCTATGCATAGATTACCGGGAGTTGAATAAAGTAACGATCAAGAACCGCTACCCGCTACCAAGGATAGATGACCTTTTTGATCAGTTAAAGGGAGCAAAATGTTTTTCGAAGATTGACTTGAGATCGGGATACCACCAATTAAAGATCAAGGAAGAAGATATTTCCAAGACCGCATTTAGGACCAGATATGGGCATTATGAATTCCTAGTAATGCCGTTTGGATTGACCAACGCCCCGGCCGCATTCATGGATCTGATGAATCGAGTATTTAAGAAGTATTTGGATAAATTTGTCGTGGTATTTATTGATGACATCCTTATTTATTCTAAATCGGAAGAAGAACATATGCAGCATCTCTGGATAGCATTGGAGATACTCCGACAAGAGAAGTTGTATGCCAAGTTTACCAAATGTGAGTTTTGGTTAAAGGAAGTTCAATTTTTGGGGCATGTTATTGGAAATGATGGAATTAAAGTGGATCCGGCGAAGATTGATGCAGTTATGAGTTGGGAGAGGCCAAGGACTCCTACGGAAGTGCGAAGTTTTCTAGGATTGGCCGGATACTATAGAAGATTCGTCAAGGATTTCTCGAAGATCGCCACACCATTGACCAAGTTAACCAGAAAGAATCAAAAGTTTGAATGGAGTGCAGAATGTGAAAATAGCTTTCAAGAGTTAAAACAGAAGTTGGTAACAGCTCCGGTGTTAGTACTTCCAGATGATCAAGGGAATTTTGTAATATTCAGCGACGCTTCACATAAGGGTTTGGGTTGTGTGTTGATGCAACACAGTAAGGTAATAGCATATGCGTCAAGACAGTTGAAGCCGCATGAGTTAAAGTATCCGACGCATGACTTGGAACTAGCCGCCATAGTGTTCGCACTCAAGATTTGGAGACACTATCTCTATGGAGAAAAGTGTGAAATCTACACGGATCACAAGAGCTTAAAGTACATTTTTACTCAGAAAGAGCTCAATATGAGGCAGAGGAGATGGCTGGAATTGATTAAGGACTATGACTGTTCGATAAATTACCATCCTGGAAAGGCGAATGTAGTGGCCGATGCGCTGAGTCGGAAGGAAAGATTGAATGCAATGATAACATCAAAAGAGTTATCTGAAGAAATCGGAAAATTTGAATTGGAACTTTGTGCTTATGGGAAAGTCAAAGAAGTTTGTCATGCAATGACCTTTCAGCCAACACTAATGGAAAAGATAAAGAAGTGTCAAGAGGAAGTAATGGAAAAAGAGAAAAATCAGTTATCTGGAGAAGAGATTAATACTAAAAGGGATGAGCAAGGAATACTAAGGTTTTCATCCAGAATATGGATTCCCCATGTATCTGAATTAAAGAATGAGATCCTCCATGAAGCCCACCATTCGAAATTTTCAATCCACCCGGGAAGCACCAAGATGTATCAAGACTTAAAGAAGAACTTTTGGTGGCCAAATATGAAAAGAGACGTGGCAGAATGGGTTGCGAAGTGCTATACCTGTCAGAAAGTAAAGGCAGAACATCAACGACCAAGCGGATTAATTCAGCCCCTGAAGATTCCAGAATGGAAATGGGAAAACATCGCTATGGACTTTATAGTAGGACTACCACGAACAAAGTCCGGACATGACGTAATATGGGTTATAATTGATCGTCTTACGAAGTCGGCGCATTTCCTTCCAATAAATGAGAAGTCGTCATTGGACAAGTTGGTTCATCTGTATGTGCACGAAATCGTATTAAGGCATGGAGTACCTGTATCAATAGTTTCAGACAGAGATCCCCGATTTAACTCAAGATTCTGGAAGCAATTCCAGGAATGTCTTGGCACGAAGTTGAATATGAGCACGGCGTATCACCCGCAGACTGATGGCCAGAGTGAAAGAAGAATCCAAACAATTGAAGACATGTTGCGCAGTTGTGCAATCGATTTTGCTGGAAGTTGGGACGACCACCTGCCATTAATTGAATTTTCATATAACAACAGCTATCATTCCAGTATCGGCATGCCACCATATGAAGCTTTGTACGGGCGAAAATGTAGATCACCAACAAGTTGGGATGAAGTAGGAGAAGGAAGAATTCTCGGCTCAGAATTGGTACAACAGTTGCATGACTCAGTCAAGTTAATTCAGAAAAGGTTGCTTGCTGCTCAAGATAGACAGAGGAAGTATGCGGATCCCGCGCGTAAGGATGTTCAATTCCAAATTGGCGAAGCTGTGTTGCTAAAAGTGTCACCTAGGAAAGGGTTGATAAGATTTGGCAAGAAAGGAAAGTTAGCACCTAGATACGTAGGTCCTTTTGAGATTTTGAGCCAAGTAGGAAAGGTGGCCTACGAGTTGGCCTTACCACCTCAGTATCAGCATGTGCATAATGTGTTCCATGTGTCGTTGCTTAGGAAGTACAATCCTGACGCTAGCCATGTGATAGAATATGAACCTGTAGATATTCAGGCAGACCTGTCATTTGTGGAGCAACCGGTTAAAGTACTCGACTGGCAAGTAAAGAGTCTTAAAAATAAATCAGTAAAGTTAGTGAAAGTACTTTGGAGGAACCCTAAGGTCGAAGAGTCGACTTGGGAGTTAGAGTCTGATATGCGTTCCCGGTATCCTCATCTGTTCTCTTAGATTCTGGGGACAGAATCCCTTAAGGGGGAGAGGATGTTACGACCGGCATTTTATGTAATATTATTTGTGAATAATATTAAGTTAAATAAAAATATATTCAATGCTTGTACGTTTGTGTGAGTGAAAATTTCTGCATTTTAAATTTGCTTTGGGTAGTATATGATTTTTTAAAGCAAGAATTTATTTAATTTCTTTATTTTTTGATTTATAAGGAATATTCTAAGCTTTGGAAAAATTCTCTTTTAAAAGACATTTTGTACACAAATTTTGAAAATGATTTTTAAAAAGTCTCTAAAAATCCAAGTTATTTTATGGTATAAATTTTATAATTTTTGAACTTGTACTTTATTATATAAAAATAAATCTTTGGAAATTAGTTGCTTAATAATTATCAAATTACATGAATAACCTTGCATGCAAACTCTCTTCTATTTAACCAAAGGGCAAAGAAGACATTCTCCACCCCACTAACTCACATTTTGCTAGCCAAATTACCTCCTTGACCTTGCATGCAAACTTGCCTAACTTTAGCTAGAGGGTTACTCTTGTCATTTCCTAAATCCACTCACATTTAGTCTAGTCAAAGACATAAAAACAAAACTAAAGTGATGATCACTCCATTTTCACTCCACCCTTCCCTTTTCTCCTCCCTCCCTCTCGGCTCAACCCTCACTCTCGGCCATCCCATAGCCGAGGCCCTCCATCCCCTTCATTTCTTCATTCTTTCACCCAAACAATCATCTTATATTCAAGTAATTTTACTCCCTATATGTTATTCTTATATATTTCAAAAGTATAGAGTGAAAAACCTATGTTTTGACCTTGCATGGTGATGTTTTTGTTAAACTCAAAGTGAACCTCCTTGATTCTTGTGAATCTAAGGCTTTCACCATGAGTTATAGTATCATAGGGTCAAGAATGGCTAGACATAAGAGTGTTACACCTATGCGAATGCTGTTTTTACCCTAATCCATTCGGCCATGACTTGATAGGAGCCGAATGGATGGTGTTTTGTTGCCTTGTTAACATTTTTGTGTATTTTGTGATGATAACATGAATTTTGTAGTAAAGTCTTGATAAAATCCTTTTGCATGCTAGTTGATCATTTAGTTGTAATCCATGTTAGGCTTGCATGTTGAATTATGATAAAAATTTATTTGGAAATCATGTTGTTTTGGTTTGAAAAACCCGAAGGCATGCATGCATGTGGAATTCTCTTAGTTTGTTGTGAAATTTTGATTATTTGGAAAGATTTTGTTAGTGAGCCTTAATTTCAGTAGGAATAATGTGATAATATTGATTTATGCTTCTTGTTGCATGGTAATAATTTGTGGTTATCTTTTATAAAAATATATATCTTGTTGTTTCAAAGGCATGAAGATTTGCGATTTGTTAAGAGTAGTCTCTTTTGTTTTGCCATAGTTGCACCTTAGGTAAGGATGATCTCACCAAGGGTATTTTAAGAAAAAGGGAGTTAGTTCAGTAGAATACCAAGTATAGGTCTTGGTTTAAGTATTTAGTTGTTGTTAGTTGGGTTTGTCAAGTCAAAACCTTGGAAAATGAGAAGTTATAGTTTCTGCAGAAAAATCAGTTTAGTACCCTGAGGTTTAGAGTGAGTTTTGACCATGTCATTGATGTGCACTTTGAGGCCCAAGCCACCAGAAGTTAGTATGGGGAGTATATAATAGGTTTTAGGAGTTGGTTGGAGGTTTGCATGTCATTTGGTTAGGTGCACAAGTAGAATAACAAAACCTGTCCAGCAGGGGACAGTTTTGTTGCAACTTAGAAATAGGGAGATTTGGCCATGTCATGGGTAGGCCCTCATTAGGCCCAATTGGGCCTTAGTTAGAGGGTATGTCAGAGAAGTTTTTCCAACCATAGTTCATAGGATATGAGCTAGAACCATGTGTCACAAGTTAATTCAAGTCAGGGCATTTTCTGCCCAGAAAAAACAGGGGAACCTTGGACTTTTAGCTTAGGCCCAAGAAGGCCCAAGCCAGGCCTTTGAGCCACATCAAGCTTGTGAGATGCCCTTAGGTCAGGAGAGTCTTGTGTAAAAATTTTGAAGAAAAACTTGTAGTTTAAGAGTGTCTAATGCACTCAAGAAACCTTAGTTACCATTCTGAAATTTGCACCAGTAAGCACTTTCACTTATCACATAGTTTTAGGACACTTAGAAGTGAGTATTAGGTCGACCACCATAGTTGTAAGATAGTATAAGGTCAGTAGAGCAAAAGGCACAAGTGAGGGTCAATAGGTTTTGGATAATTTAGGAAAGGCACATTGAGTTAGGAAGCCCAAATTCGAAGACTTCGTTTAGTTAGCGACCAAGTAATTTAAGTGGTGAGTCGAGATCATCCGAGCCTAGTGTGGCGTTATGGTGTATGTGATGTTATTTGGTATTAATATACGATATGTGATTATGTGGCTACGTGTGTACATTTAAAAATATAAATGTTGGATATGAATTAAGTGTGTATAGGCCTAAGTGCCATCCATGTTTAATTTCGGGTTGTAAATAGGTTAAGATGGAAAGAATATATTATAATGAGGATTATTATTATTTATGTAGGATCTCGAGACGAGGGAAAACTTGCCTTAAAAGTCGAGTGAAGCTCCAGTTGTTGCTCCTACCAGTCAGACCAGACCAGTCTATCTCAAGGCAAGTGATTCAACTTGACCTTCGCATTTACTGTAAACAGTTCATATATATATCGATGCAATTATCCTGAGTCATTTTGATATATTTAAATCAAGAGTATCTTTTGTTTATCTTTGAGTTACATAGAGATGCCATGAACCCTCGAGTACATATTGCAAGTAGTTCAAAAGTCTTTCATGATAGTTTAATGCCATGATAAATTAGAGATGCGTTATAATATCTTATTGATCCTTTTGTTTATCATGCTATTGATCCCTGAGAAATCTCGATGTTGCACCCTGATGCTTTGATTCAACTCTTGAAATAACCTCGATAGAAACTTTATCTTGATACCTAAAAGCCAATCATTTCTTAAATACATTCATGATTGTTTGATAACCCTATCCTTACCCTAAAGCTTGATACCCTGTTATATACTGAGCTGATGATCGCTTTCTTTATATTTTAACACCTTTATCCTATTGGAACCAGTGATGCCTATCTTTTGATGTTCTAATACCTATATCTTGTCTACAACCGTTGCTTTAAGCCTAGTTTGGCATTACTCTTTCATCTTATCCAATAACCTGGCTTAATTTCCTTGTCTAAGTTCTTGTTCATGGAAACCTCTCAATTACCCTAATATAGTAAAGTCTAGTAGATCATGGCCCTGAGATTTAGTGTCATATTTCCAGTGTTTCAAGTTGATCTATAATCCCTTGATAAAAATAATTACAGTCGAAAGAGATTTTGTCATAAATCGGCATCAGTTTTTAAAATGATTAAAACGTGGATTTTTCAGTCCCAAAGGGGGGCAAATGTTTTCTTGAATGGTGGATCTGGACTGAGACGCGAGTCCTTTCCACACTTATATTAGGCTTAAAAGTTGCCTAGGGATTCCCAATAATGTTTTAGAACCCAGCGAGGTTCGGGGTTACTTCGCGGCTGATCACCGGCTGTAATCCGTAGCGTCATAAAATGATTTTGATTAAGAATGATTTTAAAATTGTTTTGATGCAAGCATAGTGATGCCAACTCACATAAGTTTTATCTCTCGATTATCATTGATTATGTCATTCCATTGTCATTCCTAAAGGTATATCTCGATTTATGCTTTGCGTTGTATTGTTAGCACTTGTTGAGCTTTTGGCTCACTTCTTGCTTTACCCTGATATTACAGCTAGCAGCCATGGTTAGATTCAAGCAGACTGCCCGTAAGACCTGTGATGCGGATGCTTATGTTCGAGCCCAGGTAGAATAAGTAATAATAGTTGTGTGAGGACTCGGTATTTGTAATCAGATGTAATAGTTGGTAGTGTTGGGCTGTTCCAAACCCTAAACTGTAAGATCTTGGATTTTGGTTGTGTAGTACTCATTAAAATGATGTAATAACTATATTTATTTTGCTATTTAAGTTGGGGGTGTGACAGTTTCCATTATTTTGGAAGGGATCTCAGGAATTTGAGGTTAGAGTCTTTGGTTTGGTAGACTCTTCCATGCAGCTTCAGAGCATTTAGTAGCTTTTGAAATCTACTAAATATATCAGTGAGAGTTTCACCTTCTTTATAGTGGAAATGCTCATATTGTTGAATTAGTAACTGCATCTTGTTTTCTCTAACTTGTTCAGTGCCATCATAGATTATTTGAATGGTATCCCAAACTTCCTTGGCTGTCTTGCAGTTGATGATATTATCAAACATGTCACCATCAACTCCATTGAATAGAATATTCATGGCCTTCTTGTCTTTCCTGACTTTTCAATATCAGGATCTGACCATTCATGCCTTGGCTTGGGAACTGATGGCTCATTTCCAGTTGCAGCTCTTATTGGTACATGAGGACCTCTCTTTATGTAATCTACATAGGCCTCATCTTGAGAAAGTAAATGAAGATGCATCTTTACCTTCCAGTGATGGTAATTATTTTTGTCCAGAAAAGGAATCTTGACTCCAACATCCTTCTTGTTCATCTTGTTGTTTGTTGTGATCTTTAAACTCTTTGTGCTTCAAGAGCGTGCTCTAATACCAATTGTTAGTCCCTAACAATACAACAAGAATTACAGAAGGGAGGTTGAATGTAATTCTGGATACTTTTTGAGATTAATGAAAAATGGTTCTAACTTAATAATATATAAGTGTTTGATTTGCAAAGTGCGGAATGAAGAGTTAGATAAATCAAAACACAAGTAATAAAAACACAAGTCTTTTAAAACTTTATGGTGGATTTGAATGTATCCACCATATATATATATATATATCAAGAGAACCCTGTGAAGCTTGAATAACTCATAGCTGCTTACAAATATGAACAACTAAACTTACAGAGAAATGCTACAGGATTCAGCTTACAATTATTTCTCTGAGAATGTATTTGCTTAGTCTTCTTGTTGTTCTACTTGCTACTCTTGGTTTATATATCACCAAGATTACATAGTAATAAGACAAGATAATAAAACAAAACCTATCAAGTCTAATACCATGCTGCTTCACTACTCTATTCCATCATCTTTGAAAATATTCTTAACTTGCATGGAAATGGTAATGCTTCTTTGTTCTTCATTTCCTGTTAAACAGGCTCCCATATTCCTTTTGTAAACACCCAACACATGTGACTGTATTGTCACTGTCAACAGATGTCTGAATTGATCATCCATCGGGTGCATGTTTGTCATCCGTCGGGTTGCCGTGTTGATCATCCGTCGGGTAGCTTTGTTGATCATCCGTCGGGTAGCTATTGGGAACTTGACTTCATTTCACTTATACAGAATTACAAGACATCTTATATTTATAATTAATCAACCTATTCTGCATATCTAATAATAGTCAACATGACTCATATGCTACTACAGGATCTATACAAAGTTGTTCACAGAAATGTGTTACAATACTTATTGTTACATAAGCTACTCACTCGATGGATGTCAAATCATCATCTGTCGGGACTATATTGAGTCATCCGTCTGGACTATATCTAATCATCCATCGAGTGCTACATTTTTCACTAAGTTAAATCTACTAATGTGTTTTTTTAATGTAATCATCAAGTTCATAACATATTCCCAACAATGATAGAATTCTTCACAGACATGTCATAAACTCTAGCTCTGGGAGGTTCATTCACTTTTGGAGTGGCTCCCATGATTCTCAGCGTATTATTGACTGGAACTGGTGTCTTGAAATCCCTTGCTATATGTCTTGGCTTTCCACACTTGAAACATGTAAACCCAATTGCTGGAACCTTGCCTGCCTCAGTCCTGGTAGGCTGATCCTTGTTCACTGGTTCTCTGGCTGGTTGATTATGGAATTCCCTTTAATAGTATCCCCTTGGTGGTATAATGATTTAATATGTAAACGAAAATCAGATCGTAATTGTAACCTCACTAAAATGAACAAAACTCAACATTAAGTTTCGGCAGAAGTTCCCTAATGTATAAACTATAGTTTCTTGAAATGTAACACTTGATTATGATATACAATGTTATAAGGATCATTTAGGTGCTTGAATCTCTTGATTCCGATTTACGGATAAAAAATTATGACCGTTTTAGTAAAAGTGATTTACGCGACAAAAACTGCTACATATTACAAACTTTGGGAAAAGAAATGATCGACATAAAAAAATTCATAAATCATGAAATTTTTACGGAGAGTAGTAAATATAGTTCCTTAACTGATATAAAAATTTCAAGTGAAAATAAGGAATTTTCAATTTTATAAAAATATCGGAACCGAGACCGTGCGATTAGAAAACCGTTAGAAATCATAAGCGGAGCCGACGATGGAAATGTAAACGGACATAAAAGATTTCGAAAAGAAAGAGACCGTGACATGAATAATAAGAGTAAAATGAGTCTCGAGAACAATTAATAATTAGCGCTTATGTACGAGTCGCCATAAATAAGAGCGGGTCTAACGAAACGTTATGTGTTTATGATTATAGATTTCCGAGCGGACCCTAGAGCATCCTCCACCTCAAAGTACCCAGAAAAGTTTACGAACTCAACTCCATATACAGTTGGGTTGTGAAAGAATTGTTTTACTATCTTTTGCATAAATGTCATGCTTGCCAAGATACTAAGTATTTGAGTTTTCGCATATATAGCGATAGTATTATGATATATATATGCCGTAGAAGGTTTTAACACCGTCATAAGCGTGATGTATGATTATAAGACCGAGAGTCGGTCGGAGTTTTAAAACGAAAACCCGGGAGACATTGCGGAGATGTTTTGGACGATTAAAGTCCGCACTTATTTTATTCCAAGGGACTCGATGTCCACTTGCGAAGTACCAATTACCTCGAATTTATTTAAAATGATTTTCAAAGATCGTATTCCCTTAACTATATTTAATTACTTGAACAACGAATGTTATTTCGGTTATTCATTTAATATAGGAGAACTATTCTCCAACAATTATTTATTTCGAACTCGACTAATTATATTATTAAAGATTACTTTAATTAATTAAACATAAATTAGTTGGGGAATATTATTTCAAATAATCTTTTAAAATATAATTATTCAAGGTTTAATTATTTAATAATTATTATTTAATTATTAATTTATTATTAAATGATTTAATATGATTTAAAAATGATAAAACCTGATTTAAAATACTTCTGAGTTTGAGAAAATCATTCAAATAATTTCAGACCATCGAATAATATTATCTCGACATATTTTAAATATTTTGAATATAGTTTCAAAAGAAACTCCCCCTCATTTAATTATCTGTTGACAACGGTCAACTCACATCCTTAGTACTTCTTCCGAAAATTCTCGGAAGTACATATATATATACACTAATAAGATAAGTTATTTCTATCAACAAGCAAAATGCTTGGGGAACTTCGATGTGGTTCGAGTTCTCGAGATATGATTGGATTCTTTTAAGGATTTGGAGGGGTAGACTCTAGTACTATGTGTACTAGGGAGACTACCAAAGGTATCGCAGGTGAAGGTACTCTGTATACTCAGGAACTTGTGAAGTATGTGTATACCCAAAATGGGACACATAGCCCGAATGCGGCAAGGGTGATAACCGGAATACGAAGGTGTCGTCCTTCTACTAGTAGAAAAGCTTACTATTTCCGTAGTACGACTGATCATCGTATGCGGTGGCTCCAGTGAATGTCCTAAATTCTTCCAATTGGAATTGTGATGCAATACTATAACCTAAGCCTAGGTTCTGGGTTTACCATTAAGGTATTCGCAGGATAAAAAATCCACTAAAGAATTTTTTTCGAAAGACGGTGTGTATCACCGAGAAAAATCTATTTTTAAATAAACATATCTATCGTATATGGAGTTATATAGAATTTATCATACACTCTTTTCATACTGTACATTATTATGCTGGGCATTTTAGCTCACACTTGTTTTCTTAAATTGACATAACATAACAGTGAATCAAGATGCCTATCATGAGACTCACCACTAGGAAACGTGTAGGAAACGACTAGTTGTTCCGTAGGATATTTGGTATTGTACCTCAGTAAGACCGAATAAGCTGGATTGGTTTTCAGTTATTTTTGGTCCGACTTATTTACAAGTATGACTTATGTAAGATAATAAATAAAAAATGGATATTTGGCCGACAGACCAACCTTACTTAAAGGTTATTTCCGCGATAAGTCACCTTTAAGTTTGTAATAATTATCACCTTGTGGATTGATGTACTCAAGTAATTAATGGTTCGTTTCCAAGACAATAATCTATAAGTGTGTATGTGTATTGATAAGTGTGGGATCGTAAAGGTGTGAGTATTTATATATTGTGGTACGAGATAAATTTTAGACATGATTCAAGATGGCATGGCCTCCTAGATCCCTGAACCCAGATTTTGGGGTGCCACAGAAATGGTATCAGAGCCTTAGGTTATCAAATCTTGGAAATAATAGGATATAAATTACATAGATATAAGAATAGTAACAATAAATTAGAACTCAAGTCGAGTTCGCCGTCGGGCTATATGGGCAGTCTTGACAGTTTTACCCTCAAGGGAATTCCGACTCTAAGTTAGTAATACCTTGCCTATTGTGTCAGGTACCAGTGGAGCCTATGGGGGTGGTTGACCCTGCTAATGATGTTATGACCCCTGAGCGTGACCCTACTCCCGAGCCGGATGACCCACCTATTGATGACTCAGATGATGACCCCAATGAGGATTTCCCGGAGGAGGAGACTGACTTCTCTTCCCTCATAGCTGATGATGTTGAGATGCCTCAGGGCGATGGCGTAGACTGGACAGACATAGAGATGTACTCTCTCCTGACCGTTTACCCTCCTACACCTCACCCAGGGATGCTGAGCCCTTTGTCCTACACTGATAAGCTGGACTGGTTTTCAGTTATTTTTTTTTATTTTTTTTTTTTAGTCTGGCTTATTTACAAGTATGACTTATGTAAGATAATAAATAAGAAACGGATATTTGGCCGACGGACCAACCTTACTTAAAGGTTATTTCCGCGGTAAGACTTAATTACCTTTGGGATTTTAATAATTATCACCTTGTGGATTGATATACTCTAGTAATGAATGGTTCGTTTCCAAGACAATAACCTATAAGTGTGTGTGTGTGTTGATAAGTTTGGGGTCGTAAAGATTTGAGTATTTATATATTATGGTACGAGATAAATGTTATACAAGATTCAAGATGGCGTGGCCTCCTAGATCCCTGACCCCGGATTTTGGGGCGCCACATTAACGCTACAATAAAGCGTGATGCATAAATTATAAGACCGAGAGTCGGTTAGAGTTTACAAAGTAAAAACCCGGGAATCATCCCGGTGATGTTTTAGACGATCAAAGATCCGTACTTATTCCAAGGGACTCGATGTCCCCTTGTGAAATATTAAAATACCTCGAGTTTAATTAAAATGATTTCCAAATATCTTATTCGCTCAACTTTATGTAATTACTCGAACAAAGGATAGTATTTCAGATATTCATTTAAATAGGAGATGTAGTCTCCAATGATTATTTCATTTTAAAATTTAATTATTTCAGATTTTATAAATCAAGTTAAATTCTTAAAACATAAATTAGTTGACTAATATTATTTCAAATATTCTTTTAAAATATAATTATTCGATATTTATTTAATAATATTATTAAATTATTAAATATGATTTAAATGATATAATATGATTTTAAAATCATAAAAATCTAATTTAAAATATTTTCTGAGTTTCAGAGAATTATTCTAATACTTTCGGGTCGTCGAAAAATATTATCTCGACATATTTTAAATAATTTGACTATAGTGTCAAAAGAAACTCCCCCTTAATTATTTATCTGTTCACAACGGTCAACTCACATTATCTTAGTACTTCCTCCGAAAATTCTCGGAAGTACATATATATACATATATGAGATGAGTTGTTTCTATCAATAAGAAAAACGCTTGAGGAACTTCGACATAATTTGAATTCCATATTATAATAAGATTCTTTAAAAGGACAAGGAGGGGTAGACTCTAGTACTTTGTGTACTGAAGTGACTACTAGTGTGCCACATGTAAACATGTGAAGTATGTGGAAAACTTGTATGTATGTGTAACGACTCGTATACTTTTATATTTAATTAAAGAATAAATATGAAATTATTAAATGAATAATATATGTGTATAGCTCCTGTCATCTATGTGTTGTTTTACTTTTATCTATGTGAGTGAATTATGGTGTCCAGGGTGGTTCGTATAATTAATTATGAAACTTGTATTGAATTGTTTCACTTTTAAAAATGGATTTAATACAAGTTTATTTGTGTGAATATGTGGATTGTCTCTAAAATTGTTTTTATGACTTTATAATCTCAATATTTATTTTTGGGATTTTATAAAATATTTCATCAATTATTTAACCCTGTATGATTTTCCGATTGCATTTATTGGTAAAATCTGTATGTAATTCTTGAATTCTTTAAAAATTATGAAATTCATATTTATTTAAGTTAGGAATATTCCGGGAATTTTAAAATTATTTTGGGAATTTTCGGGATTAATTTCACCCGCGCGTTGATTCTTTTAATTGATAAAAGCGGGTATAAATTGCATTTCGAAAATTGTTTTAAAATTTTGAAACTTATGTTTTTATTTACTTCGGGATATTTTTAATATTTTAAGACTATTTTCATAATTTTATGAATTTGTTTTATGTACGGCTTGGCTCGATAAATCGCTAAATATCGAATCAGAAAAAGGGTTGTGGTGCGTTGTATTGATTTGTGTCTATATTATGTATACGTGTCAAGTTTTCCCAGCTTTATCAGAGACGTGTTAACTACTTATTGGATAAAAAAAATTAACAGAGAGATACAACCCTGTATCTCTTCTTCTGGGCTTCCATTTTTAGTTTCTTTTTTTCTTTGATGGTGCGATTTGCACCTGCTCCCTCTCGGCTCTATATCTCTCGATTCCTCCTACATCTCTCCTCTCCCCATCCCCGTTCCTTCCCTGTTACTTCGTTCTTATTTCGCCCCTCGTTTTCCGGTAAGCCGCCGCTGAACTCCGGTTGGCTTGGTGGTTTCCGTTCTGTATTATTTTGCTTGATTATATGCATACATATATGTATATATGCTTGAATGTGTATATATGTTCTGTGTGTGCTAATCCGTGTCTGTGTGTGTCTGTTTTCTTTGTGTCGTGTTCACTGCCGCCTCCCGATTCCGGCGAGGTGGGGCGGCGTAATTCTGGTGCAGTGGTACTGCGCCTACGCGCGCGTGTGTCCTGTGATTGCTGCCTTGGTTTATCTGTTCTGTGGGAATTTTATTTTATTAATTTAATTTATTAATTCTCTGCAGAAGTTAATTGATTGCAATTCATGAAATGAAATAATTTTTCTACGGGAATGAAATTATAGTAATCGAGGAAATTCGTGAGGGATGTTCGATAAAATCGAAAACCCGCGAATTTTATCGCCGTCGGCGATGAGCTTCGGCGAGCCGATGGTGGACGGTGATGACGTTGTTCTTAGTCCTACAAATTAATAAATAAATATGAGTATAAATATAAGTTGTAATAATAATAATAATAATTAGTTGGTTAAATCGGTGTTTGGGATTTGTAAAATGGATTTCGGTTGTATTGGTGGAATAAATTGTTGGATTGTTTGTTGTGATTTGACGTCGAATTGTTCGACGGGTAAGCCGATAAACAGTGGAGGTGCTGCCCGAATTTTTTGGAAATTAAATTCAGAAATTCGGGACATACCCTGTAATTATCGGAACGTCGAACGAGTATAAATAAGTATATACATATATTCTGTGCGGAACGTGATTTTATGTTGTGGTGAATATTTTGTTAAAACTCAATGACCCAAATTTCGCAAAATGACGAGTATACGTATTTTTTTTGAAAACAAACACCAAACCTATTTCCGAGATTGTGAACCCTAATTATTACACGTGTTATTATAATCTATATAATTACGAGTCGGGATTTGATATCGAATGGGTAGATGTGTTATTGAGGATATATCAAGCATACCTAGACGTCTAACGTAGGATATTTCGGCTCTGTAGGTTCCAGTCGAAGGACTCAAGAATTGAAGTCGAACTAAAGATAACCTAGTGATCAGTCGACAAGCGCAGTGAGGTTCCTAAGCGAAGGACCTGTGCGTTGAGGTCGGGTCCAGGATAGTCAAATAGTAAAGCGATAAAGCCTGAGCGTCCGAGTCGGCTCAGAGTCAATTAGTATCAGTTGTAAAGCTATGCAAGGCAAGTACCCTGACCATTCTTTTATGGTTCAGTATATGTGAATAACTAAATGTTGTACTTTCGTAATGGAACATAAATGTTTTAAGTTATGTATCCCTTGTATTTGAAAATGTTGTTTAAAATTATATTTTGGGGAAAAGTAACTTCTGAAAACACCTATCTCTAAACGTGATTTAAATGAAAAGAGGATTTGAATAGTGTGTTATGACAGAATTGATTTTGAAAAAGAGATAGGTAAAAGTGATTTTGAAAACTGGATAAAATAATCAGATATGGGATACGTTGGGGCCAAAGTAGGCCTATTGAGGTGGTGTAAGAGGCTAATTCGGTTGCGCACACTGTATAAGCGATTAGTCCAGCAGGTCAGAGACCTAGCTAGTCTCTGAGTTCCAGAACAGATAAATGAGATGGCAGTTGGAGCCATAAATGAGATGGCAGTTGAATCCATCTGGTGTTGATAGCCTGATCAGCTGTCTTCACATATCCGCTACATATCTGATTTGGATTTGTGATATCCGTAATGGCATGAGTAGTTAATATAGCGGATTTGGAAATGAAAATGGCATGCTAGAATTATACTCTGGTATTTATGCACAGCACACGACCGTTGATTTTGTTTTACAGAGCATGCTAGTTTTGATATCCAGTTTATGAATGTTTACTTGTTTTCTAAACAAGTTGTGAATTCTGTTCCTGTAATTGTTTTACTTTAAACTGTTTTACTCGTTATTCATATAGTGGTGCTGCTGAGCAAGCAATTGCTCACCCTTGCAGAATATTTTGTATGTACTGCAGATGCTTAGGAGATTCATGTGCGGTAGTCAGGGCAGAGTTCCAGCTCCTTTCGTGTCAGGCTCCTCTGAGGTAGTTGTGCTCAGACCAGATGAGGTCTGTTGAGTTGCTGCGTTAAATTAGTGGTCAGGATTATGTAAGGTAATTTGGGTTGTGTTAGTTGAGTAACCTAAGTCATACTTAAACCTGGAAAAGTTCTTGGTAAATGGGTCGTAGTTATGTATTATTAATGAGTTGGACTGAATTATGATTGTTATTATTGTTATTAGTGACGTCAACTCTTGACCCCGGGGTTGAGGCCGTCACAGTATGGGCCACACATAATATACCCGAATACGGCAAGGGTGACAACTGGATGTATGGGAGTCGTCCTTCTACATGTAGAGAACAACAATTAATTACCATTATACAACTGATCATCGTTTTTCGGGGGCTCCGATGAATATCCTCTAAATTTTTCCAAATGCAATTGAGATGCAATACCGTAACTCAAGCCTAGGTGTAGGGTTTACCATTAAGGTATTTGCAGACTAATAAGTCAATTAAAGAATTATTTTGAAAGGAGGTGTGTATAACCGAGAAAAATTATTTTGAACAAATATATATCATATACGGAATCATATATGAATGTCTTATACAGTCTTTTCATACTGTACATTATTATGCTGGGCATTATAGCTCACACTTGTTTTCTTAAAATGACATAACACAACAGTGAATCAAGATGCATGTCATGAAACTCACAGCCATGAAATGGGTAGGAAATAGCTAGTTGTTCCAAATGATGTTCGGTGCAGTATCCCAGGTAGACCGTATAAGCTGGATTAGTTTTCATTTGTTTGTAGTCCAGCTTATTTACAAGTTTGACTTATGTAAGGTAATATCGAAGAAAAGTATATTTGGCCGCCGGTCTAACCTTAAATAAAGGTTAGACCCGTGGTAAGACTTAATTACTTTTGGTCTGTAATAATTATGACCTTTCAGATTTGATAAACTCTAGTAATGAATTGTTCGTTTCCAAGATAATAACCTGTAAATGTGTGTGTTGATAAGTCTGGGGTCATAAACGTGTGAGTATTTATATATTGTTGTAAGAGATAAGTGTTATATAGGATTCAAGATGGCATGGCCTTCAAGATCCCTGACCCCGGATTTTGGGGTGCCACACTTGAGTGTGATTGATGAGAATGGAGAGTAATCTAATGAGGATGAGAGTCGCCTGGTCAAAAGGCCTGGAAAGAAGAAGATAAAGCTGACCACTCAATTGGTCACTTCTGTATCTTCTTAAAAATATACATATTTGAATAAGGGAATTAAACAGACTCTAATGGCATCTTCTCAATAAGGTGTCACTATTGAAAAGAGCATTCTCCGAGATGCATCATGTAAAGAGTCTGCACCACCACTTGAGCACTCTCAAGAGGGTGAAATAAGTCATAAAGATGTCACATACATTGATAGCACATCACTTAAAACTCCCTCTTCTACTCAGGAGGAGGTGCCAATACTCAATGCTGAAATCACTTATCTTCTTTCTCATATTTCTTCTTCATATAATAAAGGGCTTGAATCTACTTCTCAAGCCTTGCCAAAATCAAGTGACACTATTCTTGAAACTAAGCTCACCTCTCTGAACCAATCCTTAGATGGTGAGAGGCCATGTGCTGAAATGGACCTTGATGACACCATTACAAACATGGGGGTTTTATCAGTTTCAACTGAAGACCCTGTAAAAGATCAAGCACCTTCATGTGCTAATGAGCATTCATAGGCCACAAGGTTTGATGGTATTACTACAGAGGGGGAGCTACTCAACTCCTCTCCAATTCAACCAGAGGGTCCTCTAAGAGGGTCACCTCTCCTCACAACCCTGGCTGATATTGATTCTACAATAGAGGCTAGGAGTAAAATTGTCAATGATCCATCCAATGAGGAGGCGAGACATCAAGCACTTTCAAGTTCAAATATTATGCAAGAAGGACGAGGGTTTGAGGCCATGATACATGACAATAACTTGGCTAACTCCCCTCAATTCCAATGGAGGTTCAGTCTCAGGGTGAACAATACATTATCACAACTACAATTCAAACTGTGAGTCAAACTGTGACTTCAATCACATGTGTCCCTATCATCTCAAACACCTCAAACCTAAACACTACAAATTCAAACACTGACCTGCCTTCTACCTCAACTCAACCACCCTCAAACCTCCTAGCACAATGGCTCCAAGATACTCAAGCTCAGCCAACTTGAGTATATGACATACTTGTAGATCAAATAGAAGGCCAAATTTTCTCAACAACTACTTACTTCAGGCATGTCTAACCAAGATTATCAAGCCATTATCTTAGCTCATAAAGAAGATGCTAAAGCTTGGCATGATAAATTGTGGATGAAGCTCTACAAGATGGCAATGTCGATGCATGGTTGTCAAAATCATTCACTATAGACATGGATGAGGCTTTGTCTAGGTTTAGGGAGAAGTATGTCACCGTTTTGGGTAGCAATGCGAAGATGCTTAATCCTCAGGTTGTGTATGATACCATTACAGAAGTTTATAAAGTCCAACTCAAAGCATTCAACTATATTGGGAAAGCACTGGAGAAAACTATAGATGGTCATCAAGAAAACATAGTGAAGATGGTGAAGAAGAAGATAGATGTGCTCCTACCCAAACAACAACTTAGCAAATTTTCTGACAAATTATCCAACCTTACACTCACCAGTATAGAATCCAGCATCGAGCAACTAATTGAGTCATTTCTAGCTCTACATATAATTATGCATAACCAAATTTCTCTGAGTAATGACACCAAGATCAAACTAGATCAGCTCCACAAATCTAGGTTTGAGCCTTCTATTTTGATGGCTGAAGAAATCAGAAGGGTGGTTCAGGACAACATTGAGGGCGGAGTTTCTTCTAACTCAATAAAATTTACACTTCCCCAAATCCAAACTCTCTAAAACCAAGTCATTGAACTTTAATCATCCAACAAAAACCTAGTTTCCAAAGTCAATCAGCTCCCTCACCAAGTACAAAGTCAATAATTTGACATCAAGTAATTGGTAGACTCCCAAAATTCTTTTCAAATGAAGACTAATGTGCCATTGGGAGCTATCATGACAACTTTAAACATTCCACCTCAGGAAACTTTCCAAAATGTCCAGGCCCAAATATCTACACATCCTACTCATCCCGCTACCAAGACTAATGGGGGGATGGAGAGAGAACATTTCAAGCTAAAATCTGCAAATCAAGAAGAGGTTGGTATGGGAGAGAGACTCAAGAAGGCTGCTAAAGGACCCTGCTCAGACAAAGAGTTTGGTGAATTACTAGAGTGTCTGAGAGTTTCAGTGAACCATAACTACCACACATAAAAGAAAGATGTTTAGAGAAATGTGAATATCCTGAGGATTCTATTAGCCAATAGTGGAATGATAAAAGAAAGGTTGGTTATGATAAATGTCAAAGATGTTGGGATTGATAGGTGTATGTAAGTCTCTTTATCATTTCTTAAATCTTGGAGAGCCTCAGAACTGGATATCTTCATCGACACCCTCTTGCTAAAAGAACTCAAATTAAGGCAAAAGTGAGCTTTTCCTAAAGTCTTTCTTTAGCCTAACATATGGGTGTCTTACATATGCCCAACCATCAGAAAATGTAAACACTTCAAAATTTTTAAACACTGTTTAATGGGAAACACAAGATTAATAATGACTTTGGAATCAGGGTTGAAGCTGAAAAAGAACAGATCATTGGATGATATTGAAGTAATCAGGATTTTTAGGAGATGCATTGACAATGCTGAGAGCATTCTACCCAAGACTGGTATTAACACTAAGGATGGGGATAAGGATGATGTTGAGCAAGAGAAAGATGAGCATAAATCTCTTGGCTCAAATCATGGTCATTCTAGCAAAAGCAGTGAAAGCAATAAGGATGGAAAGAGTAGCAAGGATGATGATAAAGGAAGGAATAAGAATGAAGAGAAGAAAGGGAATGAAAAAGATGGGAAAGATACCAATAAGACACCAACAAGACAAAAACCTCTAACTCAGAAAACTCAAAAGCCAATGCCTAGCCAAGCTGAAACTTCAACTATTCAAACCTCCAAACCAAAGTACTTCTACAAACTCAAAGCCAACTCTTTACTAAAAACACGTATCCTAGCCAACCAAGTTACATAGAAAAAACTGGTTAAAGCTCCATCATTCAAGCCACCAATCAAGAAGAACTACAAGTCTGTTGAAAGAAGGCCAAAAAAAATAAGGTTGAAATGGGAGCACAATGGGCATGTTATAATCAAGATGATTTTACCGATCTCAGAAGAATTCTCAGAAGATGACTGCAATAATCAATAGGTTGAACTCATGTGTAAAGTCTTTATGGATACTTTGGGAGAGGTAATGATCTACTTCAAGGATGGCACATTCAACATATTTAAGAAAGAAATAATGGAAAACTTCTCAACAGTGTAGATTGAAAGGGTGATTAGTCTGATGAATGAGAATGACATGTTCACAAGAATGAGGAAGATGCAACTAGTTGAGATATTGATAAACAGAAATGAAAGAAGAGCAATGAAAAATGTGAAGATGGGAGAGAGGGATATTAGGAAGGTTGAGGAGTTGGAAAGAATGAAAAGAAGATCAAATAAACTCAAAGCTCAAGGATTGGTTAGAATTTCTGAGAATGATGTGTTTCTAAATATCAGAACCCACAGATTGTCAAGGTACATGGTTGAACATCTTGGTAGTTACTCACTGCAAGAATGGCTGAACCTAGTAGAAGCATTAAGAGGAACTGAGATCATTGAAGAACTAGTGTGCCTTGTAAGGTTGAAGGACTTAATTAGATCTCAGCCTGGATATGAAAACTTTGGCTGATTCTGTAATTTAAATTCTCATTGTAACTCCTAAGTCATAGCTATGTGCAAAAGGGTGTAATTTATCTATTTTTTCTCATTTTAGCTTGGGATTAGTCTTGTTATCCGACATGAATTTGTGACAAGAAATCTTCTCACAAATTTGGGGAGATTTTTGTGCAAGACACGCCGTAACATAACAAGACTAAGTCATATTGACAATCCTGAAAATTAGTTGACTTGCAATAATTTGTGTAATCTTTAAATGTGTTTCTTGGGTCTTTAAAAAATGATTAGAAGAATAAACTGGAGTATTTTTCTATGAACATCCACCAAGCTAAGGAATAAAGCTCGGGAAGAAGATCATCATGCCTCAGATTGAAGATACATAGCTTGAAAAATAATAATGTAGATTGAAAAATGTTCTAAGTCAAATATCGAGAAGTCATAGATCAAGGAATATCGAGAAGTCATATCGAGAACTGTTCAAGCATATAGAGAAGTCATGTCGAGAACTGAGAAGTCATATAAAGATGAAAGTTATAGAGAAGTCTCAACAAGCTATAAAGATCTCTATCGCGAAGTCATATAGAGATGTGGAGATATCATCAAGTCAAATGTATATAGAGATGGGGAGATATCGACAAGTCAAATATATGTAAGGATGTTGAGATATCGACAAGTCAAATATATGTAGAGATGTGAGACATCGACAAGTCAAATGCATATAGAGATGTGGAGATATCGAATATGTTTTTTGTACTTAGAAGATCTCAATAACAATTTTATTATTTCGTTCGGATATTGATCGGTTTTGGTTTGACATGGTTTACGCGTTACTGGTTCCCGGAAGAGTTAATATCTCCATTAGCTAAACCCTTTCTTACCCTGCCTTTGGACAGTATAATTATCATAGAGATTCCAAATTATCAGTCAACAAGCCATTTTATCATTAAAATGGAAAGTCTACATATGCAGCTTGAAGATGCAAAGATAAAGGGTCAAGATGAACTGGACAAAGGAATTTAATAGGCCTGAAAGATTATCTGCAGATTTGTAGTGCCCAGAATAGAAATGGACAAAAGAGCTATACAAATTGTGTTAGTCTATTTTATTGCAATTCATATAAACTGTGCGTGTGGTTCTATAAAGCATGTCACATGTTCTTTGTCTAGGGTAATCAAACAATCCTGATCTATTGAAAACTCTCTCAAGTAGAAGCTAAGTTTTTAATATTCAAGAACTTAGATTTGTAGCACAACCCATTTGATTTTAAATAAAGGTCGAGTGGGTTTTGATAATTGTTTTCTCTGTTCTTTACAGTTAACTAATTATCACTACAAACATACGTTAGCTGTTAAGTTCACCAAGTCTAAAACACCAAAACTTGATTTACTAATAGTAACTTGAAAAAGTTTTAACATCAAGAAACACACATTCCCCCTCCCCTCTCTGTGCATTTCATACGTAACATTAGGATTTTTCAAATATTAACCCTTCCAACCCAACCCATTTATAAACTCAAGCTAATTTTAAATTAAAACTATAGTCGAGTCCATAACCTAAATTACATGTTACCCTTTTTTATCTTATACACATGCATACTCTCATATCGAAAATATCTACACCCATATAAGTGTTTTGAGGAGGCAATTGAAAGTGATTGTAGTGTTTCATTATTTTGTGATATAAAAGTTGTTGCAATTTGTTGTTTCTCAAATTACTTTGTGACTAGACAGTAAATAAAATATTAATATTCTTCAACTATATTCTTATCAGTAATATTTGTAGAGATATTAAGTTTAGTTTTAATATTTTAAAAGTTAAACTTTTCTAACATGTTCATATATACATAATATTTTATATTAGAACCAAATTTTATCAACTTTTGCGGGATTTATATCAGATCCCATCATAATTATTAGAAATGAAAACTTTGAAATCAGTTACATATTCTTTTATAAAATATCACATGTTTTCCAAGAAATATAAAATTTTATTTTACTTTTGAATGTTTTCACCACATAACTTTTGTAAAAAAAAGTCACCAAAATTTGGAAGATCATTTTAGAGGGGCATATATGAATTTAGTAATAGAGACACCATTGATCAAGTTCTCTTCAATATTTAAGTACAATCTTACCAAAAAATTTAGAGATGAATTTTAAGTCTTTCACTTTGTAGCACGAAGAAGGTCATGATCATTATAAAGGTCGAATCGTTCTATTAGTTTGGTATTTCCTCTAATAGGAGGTAAATAAAGGTTTTTAATATACTCTTTCCAAGTCATCACATTAACTCATGGCATAACTTTATACGGAAAATAATATATTTATGTTCCTCAGTCGCACGATAAATCTACTCATGTATATAGTTTTGAAGACCAAAAATACAAAGTCGAAGAATTCGCCTTATGTTAATTTCGTTCTCGAAAGTAGATTATTCATCTACCAGTTACAAAATTTTGTATTCAAAAGAATAATAGTACTAATATAAAGAATGACTCAACATAGCTGAAATTTAACTCCAGTCTGCTTAACACCTTCAAATGCCATCTTATTTGCTGTTGACGGAGGAATCTGGTAACAACAAAGTTTGAGGTTTCTCTCCGGAATCAAGATCTGTGACAGTGGTTCTTTGCCGGAAAATCAAGCGGTGTGTGGTGGTTGTGTGTTAACTAGTGGCTGAGATTTATTAGAATCAGTGGTGGCTCCTTATCAGCTCTCAACTTCTTACCCTTCTCAATGTGTCTATGTACCCTTTATATAGGATAAAGCCTAACGCAGTTCTTGGGGAATGAGAAATCTAATGGGCTTAGACTTCTCATTCCTAGGCCCAATAGAAGTCCCTCCAGAATCCATCTTCCACCAGCTTTAGGAATGTCCAACTCTAAGGCCCAACCGCGAAGGCCCAAGGCTCGCTCATAATCGCAGGACTTCACGGATAGTGCATCTCCCTGCGAAAAGAAAACACTCTGTTACGTCTATCTCCCTTGATTCACGAACGCAGGTTGTTATTCCCAAAAAATCTAACAAAGAATTATAAAAGGGGGTTTGAATATAATTCTGGCTACTTTTTCAATTTTAAGAACAGTTCTACTATGATTATATAACTGTGTTTGATTTGGCTGAGGTGCGGAATAAAAGTATTGATGAAATTAAAATACAAAGTAATCAAATACAAGTATTTAAAACCTTTCTAGTAGATTGAAATTTTCCACCAGAGATATATATTAAGTAGAGAACTCTGTGTTGCAATGTTGTACACATCTGCATACAAGTTGAACTGCAAGAACAGATAAATTCTTTACAGATTTAGCTTTTTCTATATCTCCGGTAATTGCTTACTAACTTTTTAATTAAAATTCTACTTTCTACTCTTGGTTTATATATCACCAAGTTACATGATAAAAAGACAAACAAATAAGACAAAATGTTTCTAGTCTAATTCTCATGCTTCTTCATTTCTCAGTCCAGCATCTTTGAATATCTTCAGTTTAGCATGGAAATGGAAATCATTCTTTGTTCTCTAAAACCTGATAATAGGCTACCACATTCCTTTTGCATACAATCAACGCATGTGACTGTCAAGTCACTATCAACTGCTTTTTTGAAATTGTTCATCCGTTGAAACTCAGATTGATCATCCGTTGAAAATCTGTGGGATCATCCATTGAGACTTTGTTGAACATCCCTTGGGAGTTTGGTTGATCATTCGTTGAGACTTTAGTTGATCATCCATTAACGCCTTGTGGAACATCCGTTGAGACCATCTTTATTGCAGTTAACTCTACTTCATTTATACAAGATTACAAGGCATCTAATATTTACAATTAACCAACCTATCTTGCATACCAGTCTAGTAGTCAACATGACTTAAACATTCTATAACATCTAATTCACTAAGGCATTGTAATATGCAGAAATGTGCTACTAATCTTATTGTTACATAAGCTACTCTTTCAACGGATGTTGAAGTGATCATCCGTTGAAAGCTACAAATACATAAAATAATATCTACTAAGTGTTTTGTTTAACTTATCATCAAGTTCACAACATATTCTTAAAAATCTCCCCCAATTTATGTCTACTGGAATGTAGCCATAAATTAAGAGAAACTTGATGATAACAAAACACCCTATGTTTACAGACTGAATTGTGGTAGACAAAATTTACAAGTGCTGCATTATATTGACAAACATATAGAGGAAGGTTTGTAGAGAATCTCACAGGCCATTTTCAAGGTGTTCCTCTAGACTGAGCAAATTTGAATTACTTCCTTGACTGTCTGAACTTCTTTCCCAGCTTCACATTATTTTCCTCAATTTGATTTTGGAGTTGCCTATAGATTTCAGATTCATCTTCAATTATCTGATCTAGCTTTTCTTGCATCTTCATAAGAGTTTCATAGCTTGAAATCTTTAGTTGATCTTCCAATCTAAAGAATCTTCTGATGCATTTATCATCTTTGAACTCCATTATCCAGTATGGCCTCAAATGCACCTTATCTCCAGTAAACGGAATTGTTAATACTCTTGGGAGTGAATTTGGTCCTCTCCAGCTATTCCTTATCTCCTCAATCTTGTTAAGTACCATTTTATTGGCAACTATGTTGAATCCAAAGTTCTTCTTGATTGAGGAGAGGTCACCAAAAGTAGAATAACCTTCAATGAGAATTCTGTGAAGGGGCCAAGTCATCTCTCTTCCACCCTTGTACCTGAAGACTAATCTTTCTGGAAGATTCTGTAAGTATCAATGGCTCTAACTTCATCTATCTCTTCCAGATAAAGATTTATGTCTGAGAATTCTTTAATGTCACAAATAAGAAGTTGATCTCCCTTGTTGACAGTTGGTTTGGGTGTGGTCAGTGATTTGGATTGAAGTTTGATAGGCTTGGCCTTCTTGATA
Organism: Apium graveolens; assembly: GCF_009905375.1. NCBI lineage: Eukaryota > Viridiplantae > Streptophyta > Magnoliopsida > Apiales > Apiaceae > Apium > Apium graveolens. Next base: position 70,153,036 of record NC_133648.1, on the reverse strand, counting down.
GCTCTTTTCTTTGTCTTTCTTGGATTGACTTGGATTGGAATGTTTAGATCAGGAAGAGGCAGGCTGTCCCAATCTATAGGTTTATCCTTGGGAATTACAGGTTCACCATGGAAAGTTATGTTAGGATCAACCTTGAATTTAACCTCCTTCAATATAGGTATGGATGGTTGACTTGAAGTAGTATATGGGATTGGCATGTATTCTTCCTTATCATCATTGAAATCCAGCTTCCTCTTGGATGAGAGCTTGTTTCTAAATTTCCTCCTAGTCTGCTTCGGTTTTTCTTGCTTTTCTGTAGGAAAAGGAACTTCTGTGGTTGGAGGCTTCTTAGCTAGGTTTTTGGCATCTAAAGCAGCTTGCTTTTATTGTTGTTTGAGCCTCACCTTTTCTTCTTTCTTAACATCTGAAAAATGTGGATGTCCGACCACCACACAGATCATTTTCCCATTCCTGTAGATTTTGGCTATTCTTTTCTTTGAGACTGAGTCTCTAGGATCTTTGAAGAAAGCAATAGACCTTCCAAGTAGCTTGTTCTCATCTGGCTTAGGGGTTTCATACATTAGGTCTAATTGATTTTTGTCTGAATTCTTTGGATAATTTCTCTTGGGTTTAAAAATCACATTGGCCTTTGGAGATTTAATTGATAAGGGTTGACCTCTTTCCATGTTCCCTAAGCTCATGTTATTTGCTGAAATTGGTCTCAATTGAGAGAAACGAGAGAAGACTTTGTCTTTCGTCTCAATTGGACCAAACTTTTTCTTGATGTTTTCATCAAGCTTCTTCCATTTCTCATTTAATTCCAACTCAACTGCTGCTACATCAAGCTTCTTTCATTTGTCATTTGACTCTAACTTAGCTGTTGCTATCTTGATCAAATCAATGCTGTCAAGAGCTGTTGGCTTAGAGAAAGCCATTGCTGGAACAATCACCTTTCTAACTTGTATGTTGAGCACTTTCTCCCCCTCACTGGTTGACTCTCCCTGACCAACTATAATGATAAAGTCTTTCTCCCCCTTTTTGTTAGCATCAAATTGAGTGGAGGTTGAGGTTTGTGCAGCCACCAGTTTTTGAAGATGTAGAATTTGTTGAGCTTGATGGAGTTGTATTTGAGTAATTGAGGTTTCTAGGTTCTTGAGCCTGGTGTCCAAAGAGTCCATTTTGTTAACTAGATCAGATTTTTTCCTAAGCTGTCTATTGATATCTAACATTATTGTGGTTGGAAAGGTAGCCTCCAATCTTGAAGTGATGTCTTTTTTGACTTGACCAATTTCTGTCTTGAGCTCAGTTACAACTTGAGTTTGCTTTAGAGATTGAGTTTGGTGCAGTTAAAGAGACTCAAGGTGTGCTTGAAGAAGTTTCTTGGTGTTGGCATTTGTAGTAGCTTGAAGACCTGTTTGAGTCTATTGAATTATGTGAAAGAGAGTTGATTTAAGATGGTGCTCATTACATGCTTTGCTAAACATACAAGATGGAGTGTTTGTACTTAAGCTGGGGCCTACTTCTCCCCCTATGTGCATGAGATCTCCTTCATCATCATTTTCATCCCCAAACATATCCTCAGAACCACCAGTTGGATAATCAAAATCATCACCAGCTGTGGGGGGGCATGACAGTGATTGCATCATTGGCCCTTTGCATAGAAGCAGTTGTGTGCACCAAGTTGAGAATTCTCTTAGCACCCTCATTGTCCTGTTCAGCCAAGACTTGATAAGCTGAAATAAGGTGAGTAAATGCATCAGCTTCATAAGAAACATAGTCTAAAATAGCTTGATAATCTTGCTGAAATAGCTGTTTCTTTTCAGACTCATTGACATCCCTTAACTCACTAATAATGGGATCTTCCCATTCTTCAGTACATGCATTTCTCTCATGATCTCTCTTTTCTTGCATCAAGGGCTCCCCTTGGCTTCCCACCCTCACACCCTCACCATCACCTACTAAGGTGGGACTCTACTCACTCAATTTTTTGCCAAAATGGAAGAAATAGCTTACATATTTTCACTCTTTTCCTCTCCTTTTTCCTGAGAGCAACTCATCCTCTCACTCTGTTCACTCCCTTCCCTCAATCCTAAGAGTAATTGTACAACTACTAAATCATCTGCACTTGTAACACTAGTTGAAATTTGAAGTGGTGCAGTGATTTTCAACTGATGAGAAATATTCGTCGAGGTAGTAGTAGAGAGTTTCAACTGATGACTGCTGTTAAACACATCCGTCGAGATACAATCAATAGTCGATGGATGAACATTATCCTTGTAGATAGTAGAAATGACAGAGTTTGGAATAGAGACTACTGTAGAATCTGTGGTGATTGATTTGAGATTTTACATAGATTTCTCAGTAGAATCAGAAAGAAATGGCAAGTGAGCCAACAAATCATCTAAAAGATGATGCTCACTTGCTGTAGATTTTGGCTTCTCCATGAGAGTTAAAGATGGAGAATGAGGAATTAATGTGTGAATCATATCCACATCCAAAGAGTTTATGGGTGAGTTTGGTGTGTGAGGTTCTTCTATTATTAAAGATTTTGGTTGTGACTCCACATTTACAGGAGCCACATCAATCTGACTTTGAGAAGGTGTTGTAACTGAGTCTTTCACTGTAGTTTGCACAGTGTGTGCACCCTGTGTATCCCTAAGTGTTTTAGATTTCTTCTTTGTAGCATAAGTTTGGGGTGAGTTTGTGTCCCTAACCCTCTTGGCATGTGCTCTTGGTTGAGAGCTTGTTTCAATAGTAACATCCTTTTGGGAGGATGAAACTAGTAATGAGCTTATATCCTTATTAAGCACTACAGTTTGTTGGGAAACTGTAGTGTGGCTAGGCTGGGTTATATACACTTCTCCCTCCTTATTCTTAAAGCTTCTTTTATGTTCACCCTTTCCCTCACCAGACTTACTTCCCTTCACACTCCCCTCTTTGTTTTTAGTGGATGTTACATCTAGCTTCTTTTAAGAGAAACTAGAGGGGGCCTTCTTTGACTTGGATTTTGAAACTCTTGGTTTTGTGGCTTGGGTAGACACCTGTTTGGTCACTGTCACAGGTGCCATGGCCATAGTTGATTGCAAAGAAATAGGTGGTTGAGAAGTAGCAGGGATAGAAATATTTACCTCATTTACCTGAGGTTGTTCCATGATTGGCATGTAAATAAGGGGAACATCCTTGTGGTGATTTTCCGTGTTCAAGTCAACAATAATTCTTCTCTCTTGGACCCAATAATCTAACTTGTTTGTTGGGTTCTCAATTGAGAGGTCCTTAGAGACAAAATTAGCTAACATCATAAAGAATCTAGCATAATAGATGTTCTTAGACCTTTTCTAAATATCTCCTAGTTTACTTCCTAATTCATACATAACTGATGTGCTGAAATTGAAATGCTTATCACTAAGAAGCATATAAAGCATGTTAACAAGTGAATAAGTAATAGCATCAAAGTTGCTAACTTTACCAGAAAACACCTTAATAAAGGAATCACATAGAAAGCTCCATTCTTTCCTAAGACCCATTATCCTAACATCACCTAACTTAGTGGCAGTAAGAGCATAGCCCATAGAAATTAGCATGTTACTCATATTAGTGTCTGTGTGTGGAGCAAGTATGTTATTTTCAGACAGTTTAAGGCACTTTTCAATTGTTTCACTGTTAATACAGTGTTCATTACCTTTGAGAGTGAAGGTAATTGTTTTGTCCTTTGAGTTGAACACTGTTGTAGACCAAATTTCCTCGACAACTTCACAATAAATAGTTGGAGACTTAAGCATGGTATAACTCGGTTTGCAGTTCAGGATAAAGTCCATCATTTTGTAATAGTCTTCAGATGCCGGAATTTGCTTGTTCACCAAAGCCACAAAATTGTTCTTTTCATAAATGTACTCAGTTGAGGACATGATTTTGACTATGGGTGCCATTGCTGTGATTGAAGTTAGTTGTAGAAAGGAACTATTTGCTTTTGGAGAAGAAGAGAGTTAAAAAATTGCTTGAGAAAGATAAAAGTAAAAATAGAAATGAAATAAGCTTTTATACTTACTTAGAAATAAACTGTCAAAAATGAAAAAGTAAAATAAAGTAACCAATCAAATTAGTCCAAAATAGTCGTTTAAAATGAGGAAAACTGTCAAAATTCTAAGATTATCCGTTGAAATATACATACAGGCTGTAAGTAAATTTGACGGATAATGCTTAGAATTAACGACTGAGATTGAGAGCAATTCTACGGATAAGGTTAAAAGTACCCAGAGTAATGTTTGATACCTCAATGGATAATGAGATTCAACGGATATTTATTTTCAACGGATAATGAACATCCATCGCGATGTTAATTCTGACTTAGTCAAAATTTCATCTTTAACAATAAGCATTAAATTTTACTCTGGCTGCATTTCAATTTATTTAGACATCAAAATAAATTAAGAGTAATTAAGCATACTTAACTTACTTATCAACCTAGTAAATGTGGATTCATCAAGTGGCTTGGTAAAGATGTCTGCAAATTGCTTCTCACTTGGAACAAAATGAAGTTCCACAGTACCATTCATGACATGTTCTCTAATGAAGTGGTACTTGATGTCAATGTGCTTGGTCCTTGAATGTTGTACTGGATTTTCAGTAATTGCAATGGCACTTGTGTTGTCACATAAAATAGGAATCTTATTCACCTGTAGACCATAGTCCAATAGTTGATTTTTCATCCATAAAATATGTGCACAATAACTACCAGCAGCAATATATTCAGCCTCAGTTGTAGAGGTAGAGACTGTATTTTGCTTTTTACTGAACCAGGATAACAGTTTATTTCCTATAAATTGACAGGTTCCTGTTGTACTTTTTCTATCAATTTTACAACTTGCATAATCTGCATCTGAATAACCAGTTAGATCAAAACCAGAATCTCTAGGATACCAAATGCCAAGTTTTGGAGTTCCTTTGAGATATCTGAAAATTCTCTTAATAGCTATTAAATGAGATTCTCTAGGATCAGCTTAAAATCTAGCAAAAAGATAGGTAACAAATATTATATCTGGCAATGGGCTGTTAAATAAAAAAGTGAGCCAACCATGCCTCTATAACTTGAAATATCCACAGACTTTTCAATAGTGTTTAATTCAAGTTTAGTTGTAGTGACCATGGGAGTTTTTGTAGATGTGCAATCCATTAAGTCAAACTTCTTCAAAAGATCATAAATATATTTGGTTTGACTAATGAATATTCCATCACTAACTTGCTTAACTTGTAAACCAAGAAAGTAAGTTAGTTCTCCCATCATGCTCATTTCATATTTACTTTGCATCAATTTGGCAGACTTTTTGCAAACTTTTTCATCTGTAGAGCCAAATATAATATCATCTACATTGATTTGAACAAGTATACTAGAGCCATTAACATTTCTTTAGAATAAGATTTTATCAACAATGCCTATTGTGAAATGATTTTCTAAAAGGAACTTTGACAAAGTTTCATACCAGGCTCTAGGTGCTTGCTTCAGTCCATAAAGTGCCTTCAAAAGATAGTAAACATATTTTGGAAAATTTGGATCTTCAAAACCAGGAGGTTGAGTGACATAGACATCCTCCTCCAAATCTCCATTCAGAAAGGTACACTTGACATCCATTTGATAGACTTTGAAATTGGCATGGGCTGCATAGGCTAAGAAAATTCTGATGACTTCAAGTCTTGCAATAGGAGCAAAAGTTTCATCAAAATCTATTCCTTCTCGTTGACAATAGCCCTTAGCAACCAATATAGCTTTGTTCCTGACTACTATGCCATTTTCATCCATCTTGTTTCTGAATACCCACGTGGTGTCAATAGGATTCTTTCCTTTAGGCTTGGGTACCAACTTCCAAACTTTACTCCTTTCAAATTGGTTTAGCTCCTCTTGCATAGCTAACACCCAATCATGATCCAACAGTGTGGCACCCTCCAAACCCGGGTCAGAATTTTGGGGTCCACACACACACACCTTATTTATAACCTGCTTATAATAATAATAAAGATAATAATAATAATAATATGTAGTGACACTACTTACCAACTACCACGTACCGTAACAGGTTAAAGTATGCACACATGCCACACACACACTTTATATTACAAACGTCCATAACCAAACCTGTGGCGCCCTCCAAACCCGGGTCAGAAGTTTGGGGTCCACACACACACCTTATTTATAACCTGCTTATAACAATAATAAAGATAATAATAATTATATGTAGTGACCCTACTTACCAACTACCACAGACCGCAACAGGTTAAAGTATGAACACAAGCCACACACACACTTTATATTACAAACGTCCAAATCCCAACTATTCAAACTCAGAACTGAGTATTAAGCATTATTACAAACTTTTACAAACTTAAATCATCTCAAAAGATGCCTACTAGCTTAACTCGATCAAGCTGAACCTCTAGCTCTCGCGCTGGACTGGGAATCCTCGCTACCAACCGGTTCCTTCTTAACTGGAAAAGAACATAAACAACATCGCACAAATGAGCTAACTAGCTCAGTAAGTCACAATGACAAAACTGAGAATAATGATCATCAAGTGAAAAGGGTTATGATATCAAGTGAACAATGGATTATGATTTAGAATTGGATATTAAATTTTTATTTTAAAAACCAAGGTTAGACTGCTGATCAGTCACACACTAACCCCGAGCAAAGCACACAACACTGCTCTAACTACTGGATCCAAGGCACACATTGGCCTAACTTGACCATTTATATGGTCTGACCAATCAACTAAAATATATCTCGAGAAAGTTCAGAACACTTTCCTGGTACTAGCTTGTTATACTGCACTAACTTCCAATTACAATCGTCTACTCCTCGACTATCTGCTTCCCTTTCCTAAACCTTGCCTCTTCTGCTCACATAACATAAGTATCTATCAATACTTAACTAATACGATTCTATTCGACATACACTTCTATCTACCCTTTGTTTTACCCAAATCCGATTAACGGATTGAAAGTTACGCTATAAACAAGTAACACCGAACATATAGACCGACAGTCAACCAACAAGTCACATATAGCACATAACACGTCAAACAATCAATGATATATCATTTATAAAGGAGTCTCGGGTCATAAACAGGCTTTCGGGTATTTAAAATGATTTTTAAAATATTTTTCGGAATTAAAACGGGTCGTTGGATCAGTTTTAAAGTAACAAACAGGGTTCGGTTTGTCAAATCTGGCTTCAAAAAAATTTTATAATAATTATCGAGCCTTGGAAACAATTTAAAATAATATTTTAAAGCTCGAAACTATTTTTCGGAATTTTTAAATTATTTTTAAATAATTAAATCTAATGAAGGAATTATTTAAAATCAATTAATAATTAATTAAATCAATTAATCAATTAATTTTCGAATTAATTGACCAATTAGTCAATTAATTATTAACTAAAATTAAATAACTAATTAATTCAGATTTTTTTCGAACTAAAAATAATTTTTGGAATTAAAATAATAATTTTTGGAATTTTCAAAAATTGAAAACGAATTTTTTATAATTAGAATAAATGGAGAATATGATTTTTAAACATTTTTAAAACAGGAATCCTATTCTTCCAAACTCTAGAAACTTCAGGGACCAAACTGCATCGTCCCCAAAGGTCCAGGTACTAAACTTTAATTTGACCGGGGGGTCGTCGGAAAACACCCTCTTTCACCGGAGAAATCGATCCAGGGATGCTCAGGCCACCACCACCTCCAGATCACATCTACACAACACCAGGAACACAACCATGCCATCAATTCATACTAACAATCCCTGAGTTGGCCGAAAAATGGCCGGGAAGTTCGCCGGTTTCCGGCGAACTCGACGTAACTTTAAAATCACAACTCCCTCATCTACAGACCTCGTCGATTAGCAAGACTTATACGATTCGATTACAAATTTTATAAGGAACACAACCCACCCCTCTAGAACATCTGGTTATCCCGAAATAAGAAACCCCCAAATTTAATTAAGAACATTCAAACGAATTATAAACCCTAATTTCAAAATTCGAAAATGAAACTCAATTTTGAACATGTTATTGAACTCCAAATCAATCATATAATATATCAAAATCATCAAGAAAACAAGCTCTACAACATGCAATCATCAAATCATTCAAACAATCATCCGAACAAAAATTCATATTTTTAATCAAAATAATTCGAAAATAAATAAAAATATAGAAAATAAACCTTGATTTCTGCAGTTCTGAAACTTGAAGAAACTGATAGAACACTCCGAGACCTTCGTTTTGGTTACTCAAGCTTTGAAAACAGAGATCACTAACACCTTCAAACTGCTGTTTGATTCCCAGAAAGGTTTATGAATGTACGAATTTTCTCTGGAAAATTATATAATTACTGTCTGCAAATGATTTTCGGTAAGAAATAAAATACGGTAAAAGTTATTTATAATTACGGAAAATTAGTATCCCGTTGGATCATTCCGGATACAAAATGGTACGTTTATTAATAAAAACTGATCCAAACGGTACCGGTTTTCGGGATAATAATCCAAACCAGTACAATTTGTACTGCGGTCTTGGTCTTAGCGCCTGGTTACACGTATTACGAGGTGATAATTGTGATAGTTTAATGAAAAGATCCCGTTTATCAAAAATTTGAGTTTTATTGATTTACCAAAACGGATGACGTCGGTTGGTTCCCGATTGTATAAAATAGTTTTTAAATACTCGGAAAAAGATTTTATAAAATCCATATATTTCCTATAAAATCATAAATCAACATAAAAACAAATAAGATGATATGACAATTATTTATATTTTATTTTGGACATATAAAAATTAAAATACTCAATTAATATTATTTTTAAACATCCAAACACATATAACACTTAACAAATAATTCACAGAATAGATACTGAACATATATAATAATTATTTATCAGCAAAAATAATTACACGATATATCCCGAATATTACATCCTTCCCCCCTTAACAGGATTCTGTCCTCAGAATCTCCTAAGAAAACAAATGAGGGTACTTTGCTCTCATATCACTTTCTAACTCCCAGGTTGACTCTTCAACCTTTGGGTTTCTCCACAATACTCTTACTAGCTTTACCACTTTATTTATCAATACTTTCTCTCTTTCCTCTAGAATTTCTATCGGACTCTCTACATATGACAAGTCTGCCTGAAGCTCTATTGGCTCATATTCTATTACATGCCTAGAGTCTGGATTATACTTCTTAAGCATCGATACGTGAAAAACATTGTGAATGTGCTCCATGTGCGGAGGTAACGCCAACTCGTAAGCTACTTTACCGACGTGCTTTAAAATCTCAAATGGTCCAAATCTCAGTTTTCCTTTCTTTCCAAATCTCGTTAATTCCTTCCACGGTGATACTTTCAGCAATACCAAACTTCCTTCTTCGAATTCCAGAGTTATTCTGCTCAAGTCTCTCCCTTCCCTGATTACTGATATTTTCCGTTCCAAATGGTTAGGAAGAGTAAGCAAGAACTTTAGATTCACCTCTTCAGCTTCATAGTATTTTTCATGAAGATGCAAGTCATATATTAGCTTATTGAACCTTTCAAACATATCAGTAATGTTTTCCTTAGGCTTAGCCATGAAACCCTCATACTGTGAAATCAGTATCCTTCTTTGATTAGATCTAACCTCCTCAGTTCCATCACAGAGTATTTCAATCTTCTCCCATATTTGCTTGGCAGTGTCACAGTTAACAATATTGGTGTGCATCACATTGTCTTTGAAGCTCAGCACTCATAGTTGCCAACATAAGACATGTAACATCATTTGCATCATTCTCATGCCTTGTGCGTGCTGCTCGTTCATCAGCAGTAGCACCCTCAGGAAGGGGGCCTGAAGGAGGAATATCAATGACATGAAGCTTGCGCTCCTGCCTGAGGATAATCCTCAAATTCCTCTACCAGTCTAGGAAGTTGTTTCCTCCTGTCAGCTTGTCCTTCTCAAGGACTGAACGTACGGATAGTGTGTTTGTGTTGTTTGCCATTACTCAGTATCTACAATAATAAAAGTGCAAAATAAATATTAGATTGTTTGAGTTAAAATTTTATGTTCATATGATTATGATATATTCATAATATATCTCCCACTATTTTTTATCAAATTAATAGCCCTAACTATTAATTTGGAAAGTATATCCCATAAAACTTTCTAGTGAGCCAAGATCCATATTTCATCATGTCCTAAGTCAACCACCGGTATCCTTAAAACATGATTATTTAGGTAGACAACATTTGTCAATTATATCATATATAATTCTTGGATAATTTGGTGAACAACAATTGATCTTATCTATCTAATAGATTTTTAACCAAACTCTATGCTTCTAAGTTCATAATAGTTGAATATAACCGTTTATATTCACCTTATTATGATGACTCAGTTAAGTTAGACCCAATGATACAACGTCCGAATATAACCGTTTATATTCGTCGCATTTCACCACGATAGATAGGAGTCCCCTGCCACTAACATCCCTTCCCCTTATCGATCTAGGATTCAATGAGTGTTCATTCATTGGAAAACATCTGATTAAAACTTAATATTATTACTTAGGGATTTTTAATTTAGAACGATCATGATCCCATCATAAAGAGATTCCCAATTTTTCCTTGAATAAAATACTTCAAATCAATACTCGTCAATGGTTTGATTTTCAGGTAGTGGAGGAGTCACATCGGTCTCGCTTAAAACCCAGAGCCTTACAAGTTCTATGAACCCGTTGTTGACAAAATCGCCCCATGTTAGAAATAAAGAAAATTCGTATTTTATTCTGTGTTTCATAAACACGAGAATCTCATGATCGTTTGTTAATTTTAAATCTTGAGTCGTTACAGATTTTATCTTGTTTAAAGGCATGGCATGGGTGATGTATCTAATACATACATGCATCATTAATCTAATTAAAACATGCATTTTCTACTCTACACATGCTATTTATACATCATATAAAAAGTGTGTAAAGTAAACGTGCAATAGTTATCATGGCAGACTCATCACACATGCATACTTGTAAAAATACAGTAAACACGTAACCAAATCATCCCCTTATACACGTAGCTCTGATGCCATTATTGGGTTCCGAAGGCATAAAACACAGCGGATAAACGTAAATAAAACAAAATTTCGAAACCCAAAAAACAGGATCCATGTATAATTATGGGTAGATTATGGAGATAACGAATCATACCTTTCAAGAGCTTAACTTTCACGAACTCAATGGAGATCCTAGTTATCACGCTTTGTGTCTACCTCTCGGAGAAACACCTCTATGGTATCCACACGAGCACCTTCAAGAACGTCTCACGAACTTGACTATGGAATGGATGTACTAGCCTCCTTCTTAACGATCCGAATTGCCTCTGCCTCTCTTTGTTGCTAGGGTTTTCTCAAAACGTGCAAGCCTCTTTAACCTATCATTATGTATTTATAATGGCTGATTAAAAATGGCCCATAACAGCAAAGCGCAACCCTAGTAGGTATTGGATTAAATAATAAAAACGAATTTCTATTATTTAATTAATAACTAAGTCATACTTAATTATTATGGGCAAAAAACATTCCTTTTAATTCGAATTTATATTATCTCAATTAAGTCTTACTTAATTATAATAAAATTCGAATAATCATCAATTAATTTAAATCCATAATTTAAATTAACTATTCCATTAAGTGCTCTATTTGTGCGACCCTATATGCTATTATTTAATTGACAATAATTTTATTCTCTAATAAAATTATAAACAATGAGCGGTATCTAGTAATACATCATTATTACCCAATTAAACAATAATTAAATCGTCATTAGATAAACATTTCATGATTAATGTTTTTCGTGTAATATAATCCCTTTAACCATACATATTATAGATTAAACTCGAGGCATGTATTTAGTCATCCTCTTCAACATTTAATCCGGGTTTACTTGATCAATGAGTAGATTATCAAGACAAATCATTATTTGAGCATGGCCATGCTTTTATAATCTCACTCAATCAAGAGGCCAATAATATCTCTCCTAAGTATAGGAGGGTTAAATCCTTTATCTATCATTCATATTTCTCATACGACTCTTGATATACCTGATGTCCACTTTTATCATCACCCGATCAAAAGTAACTTTTAATGTAGTCAAAGTATATTAATCCTCGTATAGAAATATAATGATTTCAAGTCAAAGCATCGTTACACCATTATCACTATGAGTCTTTCTTATGACTTTATTAAACATGAAGAATCTCACTGTGGGTCTGTCAAGTACCATGTACTCTCACATGTACCTATGTATTGACTTTAGTATCCCCATACTTATAACCAATGAGATGTGGTTATCTTGTCAAACAACATACTAGTCTATCTATGTATTATTATTGTCCTATATAATAATACTCGACTAGTGACCTTTAAGAATATGATATATTATATAATCTCAAGTTCAAGTCATGTACTTAAACTATACAATGTGTATCATGATTCTAAGGACATTTATTATGCTAACAAAATATCGCAGTAATTAAGGTCATATAAATACATTTATTGAATGATCAACTGACATAAATATTTAAAAGAATAATGTATTGCCTCTAGGGTACCTACACTAACAATCTCCCACTTGCACTAGAGCCAATCACCCATATATCTAATACCCATGGAACTAGTATGACCATCGTGCTTCTGCTGCGACAAGTCTTTGGTCAGTGGGTCTGCAATGTTATCACTTGTGTGCACTTTACATATGTGTATATCACCCCTTTCATTAATCTCTCGAATAAGGTGAAATCTCCTGAGTATATGTTTAGCCCGGGAGTGTGATCTAGGTTCTTTAGCCTGTGCAATGGCTCCATTATTATCGCAGTATAGATCAATGGGATCTGCGATCGATGGAACCACTCCCAAATCAGAAATAAACTTTCGAATCCAAACGGCCTCCTTAGCTGCTTCACAAGCTGCAATGTACTCAGCCTCCATTGTAGAATCAGCTACTGTTTCTTGCTTTGAACTCTTCCAGCTTACAGCACATCTGTTTAGACAAAACACAAAACCAGACTGTGATACAGTATCATCTCTGTATGTTTGGAAACTTGCATCGGTGTAACCTTTTACAACGAGGTTCTCTTCTCCTCCATACACCAAGAATGAATCTTTAGTTCTTTTCAGGTACTTAAGAATATTCTTGACTGCCGTCCAGTGACCTTCACCCGAATTAGACCGGTATCTGCTCACCATGCTCAAGGCAAACGAGACATCTGGGCGAGTACATACCATTGCATACATGATAGATCCAATTGCTGAAGCATATGGAACTTTATTCATGTGGTCCTTCTCATCCAATGATTTCGGACACTGGTCCTTAGAGATCGTTATCCCTTGAGACACGGGGACATATCCCCTTTTTGCATTTTGCATTCCAAAACGATGCAAAACCTTATCAATATATGTGCTCTGACTTAGACCGATCATCCTTCTAGATCTTTCTCTATAGATCCTCATTCCTAGAATGTAGGATGCCTCTCCTAAGTCTTTCATAAAGAAATTGCTCCCTAACCAAGTCTTAACAGCCTTTAAAGAAGGTATGTCATTCCCCATTAGTAGTATATCATCAACATATAGTACTATGAATGCCACATAGCTCCCACTAACCTTCTTGTAAACACACGGTTCATCTTCGTTTTGAACAAAGCCATACTCTGTGACTATTTCATCAAAACGGATATTTCATCTCCTAGAGGATTGCTTCAATCCATAAATGGATCGACGCAATTTACATACCTTGCCAGCATTCCTTGGATCAAAAGTAACTTTTAATGTAGTCAAAGTATATTAATCCTCGTATAGAAATATAATGATTTCAAGTCAAAGGATCGTTACACCATTATCACTTTGAGTCTTTCTTATGACTTTATTAAAAATGAAGAATCTCACTGTGGGTATGTCCAGTACCATGTACTCTCACATGTACCTATGTATTGACTTTAGTATCCCCATACTTATAACCAATGAGATGTGGTTATCTTGTCAAACAACATACTAGTCTATCTATGTATTATTATTTTCCTATATAATAATACTCGACTAGGGACCTTTAAGAATATGATATATTATATAATCTCAAGTTCAAGTCATGTACTTAAACTATACAATGTGTATCATTATTCTAAGGACATTTATTATGATAACAAAATATCGCAGTAATTAAGGTCATAATAAATACATTTATTGAATGATCAACTGACATAAATATTTAGAAGAATAATGTATTGCCTCTAGGGCACCTGCACTAACATTTAATTTATTGAAGAAATGCCAAAATATACGGAATTTTAAAGAAACATAGTGGTAACCAGGTATAAAAAGGAAATTACACAATGGATCAGGAGGTGTTAGGCATATTAAATAAGTAAGGCAAGTATTGGAGGCCTGGTGGACAAGGCAGCCCAAGGTAGTTTTGCAAGAAGAGAATCGTAAAGTGTACCCGTGATGTTGATGGAGAAAAGGAATGAAATTATGAGACTATGTACTGATTATCGGGAGTATAACAAAACAACGAATAAGAATAAGTGACCCCTATAAAGAATTAATTACTTATGAGACCTAATCTAAGAAGTGTGTTATGTTTCGAGGATTAACTTAAGATCCGACCTGAGGACATATCAGAGATTATGATTAAAATGAGTTATGAGCATTGCAAGCTCTAGTGATATCATGTGAAGTAACAAGTGTATCAGTTGACTATAAAGAATTAAGGAACATGATGTATAAGGAGTACTTGGATAAGCGAATTGTATTTATTGATAACATCCTCAACTATTCAAAGAGTAAGAAAGTCTGTGTGGAATGCCCAATGATTTTTCTCCAAAGATTAGAAGGAAAGCAGCTATACGTTGAGTTTTCAAGTATGAAATTTTGACCGAGGTAAACAAAAGATCCTGATTAATCCATTATCAACTACCTAAACAAAGTCGTATGGTAACAGATGTCTTGTGCAGAAAGAAAGGATTGGACGTAAATGATTTGGAAAGAGTGGAATACGAAGTTTAAATACCTAAAAGTGATAATGAGTGAATATATGAGATTACTTTTCAGCCTTAACTGATAGAAATGAATAGGAGATATTTAAATATTTCGAAACTAAGTTGAAAATGAGCACCTCCTATCATTCTTAAACGAATGGTCAAAGTGAGGAAGCGATTCAGGAAAAATAAGATATGTTGAGAGGTTGAGTTTTAAGGAAAACTGGGATGATCATTTATCATCGATGTAAGCTTTAGAATGTCACTTTACCAAGTCTTATGTGAACGCAAGTGTAGGTCCCCACTTTATTAAGATAAAGTGGGAGAAAGGAAGTTGTCAAATCATAAGTTAATCCAGCACACCAAGGGCGTAATGATATTGATTGAAGCAGCTCGGAGTAGACAAAGAAAGAAGCGAAATTGTATCGAGAGAGAGTATGAATATAGAAATAGGACCAGTAGTGTTAGTAAAAGTTTCACCTTGAAAGAGGTTGGACAGGTCTGAATAGAGGGGACAAGCCGAGTCCTAAATTTAGTAAACCATTCGAGGTATTGATAAATATAGGTAAAGTTGTTCATGAGTAGATGTGACTGTCACAACAGTGTGTACACATAATGTGTTTTGCTTGTCAATGTTAAAGTGATAAGTATATGATTTGAATTAAGCGATTGGTTAGGAGCCAATGGGCTCTTGTCTAAGTTTATTCAGCATATAGTGATCGATCCAAATTCTTGATCGTTAAAGGCGAATTCTTGGAAATGAGAGTATAACCATAGTAAGTACGTTTGAAACCCTCGAGTAGAAGAGTCTACTTAGGAACTAGAGTCATATATGCTTGACAAATATCCTCACTTATTTAGTTAGACCAGATTCTGAGGACATAATCTTTTTATGGGGGAAGGATATAATGACTCGTGTATTTTTAAATTATTTAAATATGTGATTATAGAAATTATTAAATAAATAAAATATGTGTATTAGTTTTGACCGCTATGTTTTGTTTGATTATTATCTATGTGTGATTTATGGTGTACCGGGTTGTCTGCGTGATTAATTATGGAGTCGTATTGAATTGTTTTCAATTTCAAAAGTGGATTTAGTGAAAATTTAATTACATAAATATTTGAAATGTCTTTAAAATTGTTTTTATTGTTCTATAATTACAATAATTATTTTTGGGATTTTATAAAATTTAGAAATCAATATTTCATCAATTATTTAACCCTGTAAGATTTTTCACGATTACATTTATTTGTAAAATATGTATTTAATTCCAGAATTCTTCAAAAATTATGAAACTCATATTTTATTAAGTTTGAATTATTCCGAGAATTTTAAAATTATTTTGGAAATTTTTGGGATTAATTTTACCCGCGCGTTTATTCGTTTAATTGATAAAAGCGGGTATAAATTGTGTTTTAGAAATGATTTTAAAATAATGAAATTTACATTTTAATTAAATTCGGGATATTTGTAATATTTTGAGACTATTTTGATAACTCTCTGAATTTATTTTATGTGCAACTTGGCTCGATAAATTACGAGATAGTGAACCAGAAAAAGGGTTGCAGTATGTTTATTGATACGTGTCCCAAATTGCAAGACACGTGGCGGTCAAATAAGATTGTGAGAGCCATGTGTTGGCTGCAGATTAGTTAATAATAATAATAATAAAATAAAACAAAACAGATACACACGGTTGTGTGTAACCACCGCCTTCATCAATCTGTAGTCTTCTCAATTCATTTCCCCCCATATCCTCCTAATCCCTCCTTCTCTTTTCTTTCTCGCTTCCAGTCTCTCTTTTCTCTCCACTCTTTCCCTGTGTCCGCTCGCCGAGTTTGGTTCTAGTCGAAAAACCGAAAGTGGACAATGGACTAGAGATAACCTAGTGGTCAGTCGACGAGCTTAGTAGAGTTTCAACAGTAAAACCTAAGTGTCGAAGTCGAACCGAATGGGATCTAGTGGTTGGACGTTAAAGCCTGAGTGACAGAGTCGGCTCAAAATTGATCAGTAATAGTTGTAAAGCCCTGTAAGGCAAGTACTTCTGAACTTTTCTTCAAGATATATCGCAAATATTTTCGAACTATTTCATAACATGTCGCTATTATTCAAAATAACTCTTTTTTTATATTGCAAGTGTTTTAAACTATTTAACCTTGAAACCTGATTTTTCTTGATCTTGAGCCATAAGCCTTATTATTTGTAAACCATCCTTTATTGATTTTCAGATACCAAACCACCTAAATATGATACTGCTCCCCAAATGTATAACTACCAAACACCAAACACTGGAAGAAAATTGTTTGAAAACACAGAAACTTTTATACCCCAACCATTCTTTATAATATCAAAGAACTATACCTTGAAAAATTATTATCTGTCTAATACCTGATCCTTTTACAGGCTGAAAGCCGTTTCCCATACATACCTTGATATACCCTTGTGATACTTATGAATCGTATTACGCTTTTGTACAAGTGCTTTATCAATGTTGATTATGATCTTGCTTATTGAATTAT
Source organism: Apium graveolens (assembly GCF_009905375.1). NCBI lineage: Eukaryota > Viridiplantae > Streptophyta > Magnoliopsida > Apiales > Apiaceae > Apium > Apium graveolens. The sequence continues at coordinate 70,135,489 of NC_133648.1, read as the reverse complement.
ATTGTTTATTACACTGAATTGTTTTAGAATTGGATAGTTTTCTAAATGTGGACCAGATTCGTGGTCAGACCAGATTCGTGGTCAATTATAGGCCAATGTGTGCCTTGGATCCAGTAATTAGAGCAGTGCTGTGTGCTTTGCTCGGGGTTAGTGCGTGACTGATCAGCAGCCTAACCTTGATTTTAAAACTTAAAATGAATATCCAATTCTAATGATTGTTTAGCAATAAACTTGATTCCTCTGAATCATCTCGTTTGATCATTGATTAACCTCAATTATTGTCATGGTGACTTGCTGAGCTAGTTAGCTTACTCTTGCGAATCTTTTTATGTATTCTACAGTTAAGAATGATACGGTTGATAGCGAGGTTTCCCAGTTCAATGTACGAGCTATGATTCCAGATTGAGTTGGATCGAGCTAGCAGGAGCTTATTGCAGTAGTGAGATAGTAAGATTGTATGAATAATTTTATTATCAATTGTAAGTTAAATTAGTTGGGATTTGGTACGTTATAATAAAAGTTAAGGTTGTGGCTTGTTTTCATACTTTAACCTGTTGCGATCCGTGGTTGGGTAAAGCAGGGTCATTGTAAATAGTATCTTATATACAGGTTTATATATTATGTATGTGTTGTATACCCCAAACTTCTGACCCGGGTTTGGAGGGCGCCACAGGTTGGTATGAGAGCAAACCTGTAGCGCCCTCCAAACCCGGGTCAGAAGTTTGGGGTCCACACACACACCTTATTTATAACCTGCTTATAACAATGATAAAGATAATAATAATATACAGTGACCCTACTTACCAACTACCACGGACCGCAACAGATTAAAGTATGCACACAAGCCACACACACACTTTATATTACAAACGTCCAAATCCTAACTATTCAAACTCAGAACGGAGTATTAAGCATTATTACAAACGTTTACAAACTTAAATTATCTCAAAAGATGCCTACTAGCTTAGCTCGATCAACCTAAACCCCTAGCTCTCGCGCTGGACTGGGAATCCTCGCTACCAACCGGTTCCTTCTTAATTGGAAAACAACATAAACAACATCGCACAAATGAGCTAACTAGCTCAGCAAGTCACAATGACAAAACTGAGAATAATGATCATCAAGTGAAAAGGGTTATGATATCAAGTGAACAATGGTTTATGATTTAAAATTGGATATTATATTTTTATTATAAAAACCAAGGTTAGGCTGCTGATCAGTCACGCACTAACCCCGAGCAAAGCACACAACACTGCTCTAACTACTGGATCCAAGGCACATATTGGCCTAACTTGACGATTTATATGGTCTGACTACAAATCTGGTCCACAATTTTATAAAACAATCCAATTCTAACATAATAACAGAATAAACAATGTAAATCAATAAACATAATCATAAACAACATTGGATGTTCGATAATGAAATGGTTTCAACCTTCACAAAGGATCAATATGGCAATTTCAAAGCTTGGTTGTTAGGTAATGGAAGAATTGGATAACAAAGGAATCAACATTTCAAGGTTTCAAGGATTTGGTCTTTCAAAGCATAAGGTACAATGGTTAGAATATGTAAGTAATTCGGTTCAGTGTTTGGTATTTAGTTTGTATGTATTTGTGGAGTAGTATCGTATATTTGTGGTTTGTATTTGGGTATACAACAATCAATGGTTTAGAAAGAATAAGGTTTACGGCTCAAGATCAATAACTGGAATCAGGGTTTAGGGTTCAGTGCTTCAAAGAACTTGCAATATAAAATAGGACTATCAATCAACTATAATATATCTCGAGAAAGTTCAGAACACTTGCCTGGTACTAGCTTGCTATACTGCACTAACTTCCAATTACAATCGTTTACTCCTCAACTATCTGCTTCCCTTTCCTAAGCCTTGCCTCTTCTGCTCACATAACATAAGTATCTATCAATACTCAACTCATACGATTCTATTCGACATACACTTCTATCTACCCTTCATTTTACCCAAATCCGGTTAACGGATTGAAAGTTACGCTATAAACATGTAAAAACTGAACATATAGACCGACAGTCAACCAACAAGTCACATATAGCACATAACACATCAAATAATCAATGATATATCATTTATAAAGGAGTCTCGGGTCATAAACAGGCTTTCGGGTATTTAAAATGATTTTTAAAACATTTTTCGAAATTAAAATGGGTCGTTGGATCAGTTTTAAAGTAACAACACCAGATCACATCTACACAACACCAAGAACACAACCATGCCATCAATTCATATTAACAATCCCTGAGTTGGCCGGAAAATGGCCGGGAAGTTCGTCGGTTTCCGGCTAACTCGACGTAACTTTAAAATCACAACTCCCTCCTCTACAGACCTCGTCGATTAGCAAGACTTATACGATTGGATTGCAAATTTCATAAGGGACACAACACACCCCTCTAGAACATCTGGTTATCCCGAAATAAGAAACCCCCAAATTCAATTAAGAACATTCAAACGAATTATAACACTTAACAAATAATTCACGGAATAGATACTGAACATACATAATAATTATTTATCAGCAAAAATAATTACACGATATATCCCGAATATTACATCCTTCCCCCCTTAAAAGGATTCTGTCCTCAGAATCTCCTAAGAAAACAAATGAGGGTACTTTTCTCTCATATCACTTTCTAACTCCCAGGTTGACTCTTCAACCTTTGGGTTTCTCCATAATACTCTTACTAGCTTTACCACTTTATTTCTCAATACTTTCTCTCTTTCCTCTAGAATTTCTATCGGACTCTCTATATATGACAAGTTTGCCTGAAGCTCTATTGACTCATATTCTATTACATGCCTAGAGTCTGGATTATACTTCTTAAGCATTGATACGTAAAAAACATTGTGAATGTGCTCCATGTGTGGAGGTAACGCCAACTCGTAAGCTACTTTGCCGATGCGCTTTAAAATCTCAAAAGGTCCAACATATCTTGGGATCAGTTTTCCTTTCTTTCCAAATCTCGCTAATCCCTTTCACGGTGTTACTTTCAGCAATACCAAACTTCCTTCTTCGAATTCCATATCTTTTCTTGATTGATTTGCATACTTCCTTTGACGGTCTTGTGCTGCTATCAATCTCTTCTGGATAACTTCAACAACTTCCTTTGTCTGTTGTACTAATTCTGGTCCAAGTATTTTTCGTTCTCCTACTTCGTCCCAATACACTGGAGATATACATTTGCATCCGTAAAAAGCTTCATAGGGTGGCATCCCAATACTGGCGTGATAACTGTTGTTGTAAGCAAATTCTATGAGGGGTAAATGCTCATCCCAACTTCCTTTGAAATGAATAGCACAAACACGTAACATGTCTTCGATTGTCTGGATCGTTCTTTCACTCTGGCTGTCTATTTGTGGATGGTAAGCCGTACTCATATTCAGTCTCGTTCCCAGACATTCTTGAAAACTCTTCCAAAATCTTAAATTAAATCTTGGATCTCGATCAGATACGATGGATACAGGAACTCCATGACGAATTACAATTTCTTTCAAGTACATAGGACTAACTTGTCGAGTGAAAATCTTTCATTTATAGGCACAAAATGAGCTGACTTGGTAAGTCTATCCACTATAACCCAAATGGCATCACGATTAGCTTTTTTCCTTGGTAATCCAACTATGAAATTTATGGCAATATGCTCCCACTTCCACTATGGAATCTCCAATGGCTGTAGAATTCCACTTGGTCTCTGATGCTCTGCTTTAACTCTTTGACATGTATAACTTTGCTAACCCATTCCGCAATTTCCCTCTTCATATCTGGCCACCAATAATTTTCCTTTAAATCTCTGTACATCTTGGTTCTTCTTGGATGGATTGAATACCTTGAATTATGAGCTTCTTGTAAAATTTCGTTCTTCAACTCCATCACTGGTGGAATCCAAATTCTAGAAGAAAACCTAAGAATACCTTGATCGTCCTTTTTCGTGCATAATTCTTCACCTACCAAACGATTTATATCCTGATCCATTACCTCTTCTTGACAATTCCTTATCTTCTTTAACAACTCCGGCTGAAAATTCATACTATATATTTTCGCTTCATCAGGCTCGCAAACCCTAATCTCTAATTCCAGTTTCTGAAATTCCTTATATATTTCTTCGGGTACTGATAACATATTTAACTTTTCCTCCCGACTCAACACGTCCGCTACAACATTCGCTTTACCGGGATGATAATTAATTGTGCAGTTGTAATCCTTGATCAATTCTAACCATCTCCTCTGTCTCATATTAAGGTCCTTCTGTGTGAATATGTATTTCAAACTTTTGTGATCCGTGTAAATCTCGTATTTTTCTCCATATAGATAGTCTCCAAATTTTCAAAGCGAAAATTATGACTGCTAGCTCCAAATCATGAGTAGGATATTTCTGTTCGTGAGGTTTCAGTTGCCTTGACGCATACGCAATCACCTTATCGTGCTGCATCAGAACACATCTGAGTCCTTTATGAGAAGCATCGCTATAAGTTACGAAATTTCCTTGATCGTCGGGAAGTGACAAAACAGGTGCCGTGATTAATCTTTGCTTCAATTCCTGAAAACTTTCTTCGCATATATCGTTCCATATAAACTTTTCTTTCTTCCGTGTAAGCTTTGTCAATGGTGTTGCAATCCTTGAGAAATTTTGAACAAATTGACGATAATATCCCGCTAATCCCAAGAAACTTCTTACCTCTGTTGTTGTTCTCGGTCTCTCCTAATTTGTAATTGCTTCAATCTTTGATGGGTCCACTTTGATCCCTTCATTACTAACTATGTGTCCTAAGAACTGAACTTCCTGTAACCAAAACTCACACTTCAAGAATTTAGCATATAACTTCTCCTTTCTTAAAATCTCCAAAGCTGTTCTCAAATGTTCTGTATGGTCCTCTTCTGTCTTTGAATAAATCAAAATATCATCTATAAACACAATAACAAACTTGTCCAAATATTCCTTGAAAATTATGTTCATCAGATCCATAAATGCTTCCGGGGCATTGGTCTATCCAAAAGACATCATTAAAAATTCATAATGTCCATACCTCATCCTGAAAGCTGTCTTTGGTATATCTTCTGGCTTAATCTTTAGTTGATGATATCCCGATCTTAAGTCGATCTTGGAGAAGTACTTGGCTCCCTTTAATTGGTCAAAGAAATCATCAATTCTGGGTAACGGATACTTGTTCTTGATTGTAAGCTTGTTGAGCTCCCGATAGTCGATGCACAGTCTCATGCTCCCATCTTTCTTCTTGACAAAAATACCGGTGCACCCCACGGGGATATACTGGGTCTGATTACTCCTTTTTCTAACAACTCTTGCAATTGCTTCGCTAGTTTCTTCATCTCAATGGGCGCCATTCTATACGGGGCCTTGGATACTGGTTCTGTTCCAGGTGCTAAATCGATTGAAAACTCAATTTCTCTATCTAGAGGAAGTCCTGGTAACTCATCGGGAAACACGTCTGGAAATTCATTAACTACTGGAATATCTTCAAGTTTTGCTGGCTCCTGAATTCTATCAATCACATATGCAACGAAATGCTCACATCCTTGTCGTAGTAACTTCTTGGCTTGAATCATTGTTAAGAACTTCTTTGCTTGCTTCTGGCCCTTGAACGTTACTATCCTTTCATCTGGCGTCTTCACCATTACCTTCTTATTTCGACAATCTATCTGGGCATCGTGCTTTGATAACCAATCCATTCCTAAGATAACGTCAAATTCTCCCAACTTAAATGGTATCAAATCTACACAAAACTTACTACCAGAAATCTCAATCTCACAATTCCCATAAACTTGATTAACAGATACATGTTCTTGATTTGCTAATTCTACAGTCATTATTTCATTTAAATACTCAAATAGACAATTTAGCTTATTAACAAAATGTTGTGAAATAAACGATCGAGTTGCTCCCGAATCTATTAACACTTTGGCACATAAAGAATTCACATTAAGCGTACCTGCCACGACATCGGTATCCTGGATAGCGTCCTTCACAGACATATCAAAAACTCTAGCCCTTGGAGTCTCATTCACTGCGGGGGTAGATCCCATAATTCTCAATGCATTACTAACTGGAACCTTAACTGCTGGATTCCGGATAGGCTGATCCTTGTTTGTTGGCTCTCTCACTGGCTGATTTCGGCACTTCCTCGAATAGTGCCCTTTCTGATTGCACTTGAAACAAACTACATTCAACTTATTACAAACTCCTCCATGTTTCTTCCCACATACCTGACAATCTGGAAAAGTTAATCTCAACTGATTCGGCTGATTCACATTAACTGGACAGTTGCCCTGGCCTCCGTCGCCTGCATTTTGTCTCTTGAAATTTAAATTTCTCCCTGGCTGAAACTTGCCCTTCTTAAAGTTTGGAAACTTCCCTGATTGTGACTGACCTTCATTCCCTTCAAACTTCCTCTTCTTACTTTCCTTCTCATTCAGAGCTATAGGTTATAAGTTACTGACACAAGCCTAGGTTGACGGGAATGGGTAGATGGTTAGGATTAGAAGAAAGGAATAGAAAAATAGAACGTCGAGAGGTTGAGTGCTATGGTATAATAGGTATTAGTATGATTCGCATCATGGTTCGAGATTCTTATATTGCGATATGATTTCAGATAGCAGCGATGGCCGACTCTTTCATCCCCGTATCAGCTGATTACTCAGAGCCCTCAGTTGGAGTGCCATCTTCAGATCCACGTCCTGTTGTTCCACCAGTGTTGACTATTCTACCTCCACCTGTGTTGCAGCCCGTACCATTGCAGGCTATTCCACCCCCAAGCATGAGGCCACCTATCAGAGGACCCCCACCAGCTGATTCAGATTCCACTGGGCATTCAGTTGCGAGTGCCCCATTCCAGTCTACATTGCATCCAGTTCCTTATTACCAATATGAGGCTCTTTTATTGGAACATGATTCCTTGTTGGCCCAGATCCGAGAGCTGCAGCATATCATCAGGACTACAGATATTGATCGTGGTGTGAGGAAGCTTCGAGAGGAGATCCATGTGACACGCAGGATTCTTGAGGCTAGGCTACATGGAGCTATACTACCTGGCCGAGGCCCTGATGCACTTATGGGATGGGCTACTGAGGTGATGGAGGACTTTGAGAGGCTGGAAGGACTAGAGTTTCCTTGGAGTTGAGCCAGAGATCTAAAGATGGAGATGCTGATCAGTGTTGTTATGGTTGTATAGTATGTACAGTACTGTGTAGTATGTATCAGTAGACTTTTAGGTTGTATTTATAGACTAGATCTGCTGACTATTGAGTAGGTTTGTTGTACCCTTTTGCTTTTACTTCCGAAGCATCTTTACGCTTGTACTACTTAAAACTTTTGATCTATATATATCAGTACCTTTTCTTTTCCAGCATTGTCATTTACTTTACTGCACCTGTTTTACTTTACCTTATTTATTGCACCAGTTATACCCCTGTGATACCATGTACCCTATTCCCATAACTGTTTATAATCTCTAAAGAAGCATGCAATTTACTTAGTTCAACCGTTACAACTGTTTTCAAAAAGAGATATTTCTGTTTTACAAAACTTTTCTTTTATGCAAAAAATTTGATTTAAAAGCTAAATAAGTTGTTTGATTCTTTACAGAAAAATGCCTCCCAGAAGAAATACCCGCACCAACACCCAGAATGAAGAAACCAACAACAACAACAATAATAACCAAGATGATACAAACCAGAATGTGAACCCAGGACCCATAGACCCAGCAATAGCCCAGATTCTCCAAATCTTGGCCCAACAAACAGTTCCCCTGGTACAACAACAACAAAGACAGACCAATCCCCAGTTAACTTTCAAAACTTTTAAGGCGGTAAACCCACCAGAATTTAAGGGTTCCTTAGAACTGGTTGAAGCAAATGTTTGGTTAAAGGAAATAGAGAAGTCATTTGCCTTAGTGAAAGTGAAGGAAGAACAGAAGGTTGAGTTTGCGAGTTATTACTTGAAGAATGAGGCCACCTATTGGTGGGAGACTGTGAAGACATTGGAAGGAACATATGTTATTACTTGGGAGAGGTTCAAGGAATTGTTTTTAGAAAAGTATTTTCCCCAGTTTATTCAGGATCAGATGGAACTGAAGTTTCTAGAATTAAAGCAAGGAAATATATCGGTGGCGGATTATGAAAGTAAGTTTGAAGAGTTGTCAAGGTATGTGCCGTCATATATGGATACTGACATGAAGAAGGCCAAGAGATTCCAGCAAGGTCTGAAGCCATGGATCAGAGGGAAGGTAGCCATTTTTCAATTAGATACCTATGCAGGAGTTATACAAAAGGCCATGATTGCAGAGACAGAGAGCGAGATGTCCCAGAAGGAGAAGGAAAGTAAGAAGATGAAGTTTGAAGGGAATGAAGGTCAGTCACAATCAGGGAAGTTTCCAAACTTTAAGAAGGGCAAGTTTCAGCCAGGGAGAAATTTTAATTTCAAGAGACAAAATGCAGGCGACGGAGGCCAGGGCAACCGTCCAGTTAATGTGAATCAGCCGAATCAGTTGAGATTAACTTTTCCAGATTATCAGGTATGTGGGAAGAAACATGGAGGAGTTTGTAATAAGTTGAATGTAGTTTGTTTCAAGTGCAATCAGAAAGGGCACTATTCGAGGGAGTTCCGAAATCAGCCAGTGAGAGGGCCAACAAATAAGGATCAGGAAATCCGGAATCCAGTAGTTAAGGTTCCATCTATTGGATTTACGTGCTTTAATGTGGGAAGTCAGGGCATATAGCCAGGGATTGCAAGACACCAGCCCCAGTTAGTAATGCATTGAGAATTATGGGATCTACCCCAGCAGTGAATGAGACTCCAAGGGCTAGAGTTTTTGATATGTCTGTGAAGGACGCTATCCAGGATACCGATGTCGTGGCAGGTACGCTTAATATGAATTATTTATGTGCCAAAGTGTTAACAGATTCGGGAGCAACTCGATCATTTGTTTCACAAGATTTTGTTAATAAGCTAAATTGTCCATTTGAGTATTTAAATGAAATAATGACTGTAGAATTAGCAAATCAAGAACATGTATCTGTTAATCAAGTTTGTGGGAATTGTGAGATTGAGATTTCTGGTAGTAAGTTTTGTGTAGATTTGATACCATTTAAGTTAGGAGAATTTGATGTTATCTTAGGAATGGATTGGTTATCTAAGCATGATGCCCGGATAGATTGTCAAAATAAGAAGGTAATGGCGAAGACGCCAGACAAAAATATAGTAACGTTCAAGGGCCAGAAGCAAGCAAAGAAGTTCTTAACAATGATTCAAGCCAAGAAGTTACTATGACAAGGATGTAAGCATTTTGTTGCATATGTGATTGATAGAAGTCAGGAGCCAGCAAAACTTGAAGATATTCCAGTAGTTAATGAATTTCCAGACGTGTTTCCCGATGAGTTACCAGGACTTCCTCCAGATAGAGAAATTGAGTTTGCAATCGACTTAGCACCTGGAACAGAACCAATATCCAAGGCCCTGTATAGAATGGCGCCCATTGGGATGAAGGAACTAGCAAAGCAATTGCAAGAGTTTTTAGAAAAAGGAGTAATCAGACCCAGTGTATCCCCGTGGGGTGCACCGGTATTGTTTGTCAAGAAGAAAGATGGGAGCATGAGACTGTACATCGACTATTGGGAGCTCAACAAGCTTACAATCAAGAACAAGTATCTGTTACCCAGAATTGATGATTTCTTTGACCAATTGAAGGGAGCCAAGTACTTCTCCAAGATCGACTTAAATCGGGATATCATCAACTAAAGATTAATCCAGAAGATATACCAAAGACAAGTTTCAGGATGAGGTATGGACATTATGAATTTTTAGTGATGTCTTTTGGATTGACCAATGCCTCGGCAGCATTTATGGATCTGATGAACATAATTTTCAAGGAATATTTGAACAAGTTTGTTATTGTGTTTATAGATGATATTTTGATTTATTCAAACACAGAAGAGGACCATACAGAACATTTGAGAACAACTTTGGAGATTTTAAGAAAAAAGAAGTTATATGCTAAATTCTCGAAGTGTGAGTTTTGGTTACAAGAAGTTCAGTTCTTAGGACACATAGTTAGTAATGAAGGGATCAAAGTGGACCCAGCAAAGATTGAAGCAATTACAAATTGGGAGAGACCGAGAATACCAACAGAGGTAAGAAGTTTCTTGGGATTAGCGGGATATTATCGTCGATTCGTTCAAAATTTCTCAAGGATTGCAACACCATTGACAAAACTTACACAGAAGAATAAAAATTTTATATGGAACGATATATGCGAAGAAAGTTTTCAGGAATTGTAGCAAAGATTAATCACGACACCTGTTTTGTCACTTCCCGACGATCAAGGAAATTTCGTAATTTATAGCGATGCTTCTCATAAAGGACTCGGATGTGTTCTGATGCAGCACGATAAGGTGATTATGTATGCATCAAGGCAACTAAAACCATACGAACAGAAATATCCTACTCATGATTTGGAGCTAGCAGCCATAGTTTTCGCTTTGAAATTTTGGAGACATTATCTATATGGAGAAAAATGCGAGATTTACACGGATCACAAAAGTTTGAAATACATATTCACACAGAAGGAGCTTAATATGAGACAGAGGAGATGGTTAGAATTGATCAAGGATTACGACTGTACAATTAATTATCATCCCGATAAAGCGAATGTTGTAGCGGACGCGTTGAGTCGGAAGGAAAAGTTAAATATGTTATTAGTACCCGAAGAAATATATAAGGAATTTCAGAAACTGGAATTGGAGATTAGGGTTTGCGAGCCTGATGAAGCGAAAATGTATAGTATGACTTCTCAGCCGGAGTTGTTAGAGAAGATAAGGAAGTGTCAAGAAGAGGTAATGGATCAGGATATAAATTGTTTGGTAGGTGAAGAATTGTGCACGCAAAAGGATGATCAAGGTATTCTTAGGTTTTCTTCTAGAATTTGGATTCCACCAGTGATGGAGTTGAAGAACGAAATTTTACAAGAAGCTCATAATTCAAGGTATCCAATCCATCCAGGAAGAACCAAGATGTACCGAGATTTAAAGGAAAATTATTGGTGGCCAGATATGAAGAGGGAAATTGCGGAATGGGTTAGCAAATGTTATACATGTCAAAGAGTTAAAGCAGAGCATCAGAGACCAAGTGGATTACTACAGCCATTGGAGATTCCAGAGTGGAAGTGGGAGCATATTGCCATGGATTTCATAGTTGGATTACCAAGGACAAAAGCTAATCATGATGCCATTTGGGTTATAGTGGATAGACTTACCAAGTCATCTCATTTTCTGCCTATAAATGAAAGATTTTCATTCGACAAGTTAGTTCATATGTACTTGAAAGAAATTGTAGTTCGTAATGGAGTTCCTATATCCATCGTATCTGATCTAGATCCAAGATTTAATTCAAAATTTTGGAAGAGTTTTCAAGAATGTCTGGGAACGAGATTGAATATGAGTACGGCTTATCACCCACAAACAGACGGCTAGAGTGAAAGAACGATCAAGACAATCAAAGACATGTTACGTGTTTGTGCTATTGATTTCAAAGAAGTTGGGACGAGCATTTACCCCTCATAGAATTTGCTTACAACAACAGTTATCACGCCAGTATTGGGATGCCACCCTATGAAGCTCTTTACGGACGTATATATTGATCTCCAGTGTTTTGGGACGAAGTAGGAGAATGCAAAATACTTGGACCTGAATTAGTACAGCAGACAAAGGAAGTTGTTGAAGTTATCCAGAAGAGATTGATAGCAGCACAAGACCGTCAAAGGAAGTATGCAAATCAATCAAGAAAAGATATGGAATTCGAAGAAGAAAGTTTGGTATTGCTGAAATTATCACCGTGGAAGGGATTAACGAGATTTAGAAAGAAAGGAAAACTGAGCCCAAGATACGTTAGACCTTTTGAGATTTTAAAGCGCTTCGGCAAAGTAGTTTACGACTTGGCGTTACCTCCGCACATGGAGCACATTCACAATGTTTTTCACGTATCGATGCTTAAGAAGTATAATCCAGACTCTAGGCATGTAATAGAATATGAGCCAATAGAGCTTGAGGCAGACTTGTCATATGTAGAGAGTCCGATAGAATTTCTAGAGGAAAGAGAGAAAGTATTGAGAAATAAAGTGGTAAAGCTGGTAAGAGTATTGTGGAGAAACCCAACGGTTGAAGAGTCAACCTGGGAGTTAGAAAGTGATATGAGAGCAAAGTACCCTCATTTGTTTTCTTAGGAGATTCTGAGGACATAATCCTTTTAAGGGGGGAAGGATTTAATATTCGGGATATATCGTGTAATTATTTTTGCTGATAAATAATTATTATGTATGTTCAGTATCTATTCTGTGAATTATTTGTTAAGTGTTATATGCGTTTGGATGTTTAAAAATAATATTAATTGAGTATTTTAATTTTTATATGTCCAAAATAAAATATAAATAATTTTCATATCTTCCTATTTATTTTTATGTTTATTTATGATTTTATAGGAAATATATGGATTTTATAAAATCTTTTTCCGAGTATTTAAAAACTAAATTATACAATCGGGAACCAACCGACGTCATTCATTTTTATGTTTTTATAACCCAAAACTCTTCCGAGAACTCCTTCCTAACCTAATTGCAATATTCTGAGCATTTTCCATGTTTCGACTTTTTCGATCCGGCGTACGGTTTGTCCTGTGCGGGTCCCGACGCAACATTTTCAATACATTATTCGTTTTGGTAAATCAATAAAACTCGTATTTTGGATAAACGAGATCTTTTTATTAAACTATCACAATTATCGCCTCGTAATACGTGTAACCGGGCGCTGAGACCAAGACCGCCGTACAAATTGTACTGGTTTGGATAATTATCCCGAAAACCGGTACTGTTTGGATAAGTTTTTATTAATAAACGTACCATTTTGTATCCGGAATGATCCAACGGGATACTAATTTTCCGTAATTATAAATAGCCTTTACCGTATTTTATTTCGTACCGAAAATCATTTGCAGACACTAATTATATAATTTTTCAGAGAAAATTCATATATTCATAAACCTTTCTGAGAATCAAACAGCAGTTTGAAGGTGTTAGTGATCTCTGTTTTCAAAGCTTGAGTAACCAAAACAAAGGCCTCGGAGTGTTCTTTCAGTTTCTTCAAGTTTCAGAACTGCAGAAATCAAGGTTTATTTTCTATATTTTTATTTATTTTCGAATTATTTTTATTAAAAATATGAATTTTTGTTCGGATGATTGTTTGAATGATTTGATGATTGCATGTTGTAGAGCTTGTTTTCTTAATGATTTTGATATATTATATGACTGATTTGGAGTTCAAGAACATGTTCAAAATTGAGTTTGATTTTTGAATTTTGAAATTAGGGTTTATAATTCGTTTGAATGTTCGTAATTGTAACACCCCCAAATCTAGGGTCGGGGATCCGAGTTGTCACGAGTTCCATTTCCCTTAATAATACTTAATCTTAACAATCAACCAACTATTGCGTACTGTGACCCCACAATATACACACACACACCACAAGTTATAGTCTCAGAGATCAATACCAAAAATAACACAAGTCATTTTATTCCACAATTATAAGTCATTACACCTCAAAAGGGTTTCTGAATAAATTTACATATTACTTGACATTGTTACAATTCATAATATACATAAGTCTGGTACATCAATAGTTGAAAGCCTAGCCTATTGGTAGTTCCTACCTCAGCTACAATGGCATCAACGCCTACAGGAAACTGCGGAACGTTTCCTATCCGCTCATGAATTGGGAGCTTGGTCATGTTCATCTTTTCTATATGTTGTTATGTGATGAAAGAAGAAAGCAAGGGTGAGCAACAAGCCCACCGAAATAATATGTATAATGATTAACAATATATGAGCATTCTCATAGTACTCATGAAAGTCTTGGTTAAGCAGATATGAACCAAGTTTGATATCTTAACGCGACCAAGTCGCAAAATATTCAGTATATATGTATATATATACTTTTCAAAATCTTGGAAGTCCTCTTCCATGCATAATATACACAGAGTTCCAGTTTATAACTGTATAAAAATATCATTGCAAGGTGATCTCATATATCTAACCTTGTCTCAACGTTTTTGTGAAAATCTTTGTCATGCATAAGATAATCATTAACCAGATATAAGTTGAAAAGATGAAGTTACAAGATACTCCAATATACTTATATCTTTTCCGAATACTACTTGAACTACCACCGTTCAAGGTATAATTAGTTTCAAAAGTTCATCACATAGATGAGACTACAAGATAAGATTTGAATAGATTCAATCTTTGAAATATCATTCAAAAGAAATGAAGTTACGAGATACTTTATTAAGTCCCGATATATATCCATATATATCTCTCATACATTTCCTGAAAATCTCTGTCATATAAAGTATTAACAGAGTTGTAATATCCAATGAATTTGGAAAGAAAAGAATTTTGGCATAAACCTCATATCTTGCTAATCAGGCAAATATACCAATAAGTAACCTTTTCTACTAGTAGATGGATGAATCCCCCACCGGTCATCACCATGGCCACATTAGGACCTTGTGCTGGACCGTCACCCGGCCTCTTACGCGTTGATGGACTGCCAGCCAGCCACTTACACTTTGATAGACCATACCCCGGCCTGTCGCTTATGCCGACTCAATTAGATGGGCTTACTTCCCAAACATTGGGCAAGTAATCTAATTGTTTTCTCAAAACAGCAACCTCGTTGTGAATGTAAAATACACCACAGAGCCGGATCCCTCAGATTTTGAGCGAGTATCTAAATCCCCTTCGAAAGGAGGATCTTAAATATAAAAATGAGTTTTGGGATCCGCCCTAACTTTTAAAAATCATTTTGAAGACTCGAAAACATTTTTAAGAATGTTTGGAGTAATGCTGATTTAATGAAATAAATCAGTCCCGATATATTAGAAAATATCTGAATATTATTATTTAAATAATATTCCCATAAGGATAAGCTTTATAAAAAAATAATTGAAGTAGAAGTTTTAAAACTCATACTTGAAAGGAATAATAAATAACCAAAGATATACTTATGCGAAAGTACGATCTTTATTTGAATAATCGAAAATAAGTTTGATTATCGAAACATTATTCTTTAATAAAATAAATAATATTATTTAATAAATAAGCGGAGTCATAAGTCCACGAATAAATATTCAAAATAATATTCATTAAATAAAATAAACGGAGTCATAAGTCCTGGAATGAATATTCAACTAATAATATTCATTAAATAAAATAAACGGAAGACTTTGCTAATAATAATCATGCACTTATCACAAGATAATGCATATACATATATACATCACAACAGTATAACGGGTAGAAAACTTGCCTGAGTGCTCCGGGGTAGACTTAAACTTAGAGTGGGTCCAGTAACCTATGAACAACAACATAAGTCGGAATTAAACCATGGTCGCTTAAGAAACTAGACTTTATCTACTTAGACCCTAACATTCGCTTATACGCTTAACGATTTGCATTAATCGTTCGCACACCCTCGATTCCACTAATTTTTAATAAATTAACCATTAAGAATTTTAAGGCGATTCTTTCGCGAGTACTCTACCAACTGCCTAATACACTTTACATAATTGTTTCATACTCCAATTAGTTATTTAAGGGCCTTAACCAAGGTTTCAAAGTAAGGCGAGGGGTAATGGTTCGTTCGCGAAATGCCGTTACTTAAAACGGTCGTTTCTCCTAAACCGTACATCGGATTCAAGCGAACCACATATCAAAACGAAGCTTACGACATAATCTAACTAAACATGGCAAAGTCACAGATTAAATAGTTAGCTATCTGTCCCGAACACTAAGAATAAGCAGTTGTATGAAATTGGGCATTACGACGACTATGTTTACGCGATTACCAAGTTTTAAACCACTCCAAACAACCACCATTCAACTCACAACCAACAATACAACCAACCCTCATCCAAACCTTACTGCATCAGTCCCCAAACCTCAAGATTTTCCAATTTATACAACCCCACACATGAACTACTAGCTATACTTAACTTTCATTAACTATAAACAAGATTTCAACATCCAAATCACTACAAATCCAAACCAAACTCTAAACACACAAGCATCATGCTTCTCATTTACTATAACCATCAAAACCATCGTAATACTCAAAGTAAAGTTAGGGTTTGGAGGTGTTATACCTTCCTTGGAGTGATTAGAGTAGCTAGGAAGTCTTAGGAACCTCCTAAAAGCTTGATCTTTCCAAAGAAATCAAGAACACAAAGTTAGGTTTTAAAGTTTCTAAAAGTCAGATTGAAAGAACTGTCAAAACGAGGGTCTTACCATGCTTATTTGGACGGGACTTGTGAACTAGAGTTGTAGGCCATCTCAATACCTTTCCAAAGAGCTATAGAACACAACATTTGAGTGAGAAATGAAGGAGATACAGCAGTTTTAATGTGCTGGTTCTGTTTTGGCCGAGAGCAATGGAAATGGGGGAGGAAGATGAGAGTTTGTGTTGACTTGAACATGTGGTGGAAATGAAATGATTTTAGGATATTTACTTGACTAGTTGTTTTGTTTAAATTAGTGGAAAGTGACATAAGCATGGTGATGTCATCAAGCTTACATAATCCTTGCCACTTGTCTCATCCTTATGGTGAAAGCATCTTTTTAAGCTTAATCCTTATATTAAGATGTTAACTAAGTGCATTAATCTTACACTAATTGACCCTCCTCCTTGCCTCTTGCATTACTTAGTCGTTTAATTATTTTATGACTCATTTATTGTTCATTCTCATTGATCATTTGAGGGATCATATCCGGGATCTCATTACTTGGGTTCCCCTAAACCTTTCTCAATATTTCATATTCCTTTTATGGTCCTCTCTTATAATCCTTGAATTTAAATCCTTTTAATCATGTTACCTTATACTCAATTCTTTCGGTATCTGGTGGATTTTCGGGAAAAATCAAAGTGTTCGAATTTGGATTCTGACGATCTTTACATACACTTATATACCATATGGAGTACTAATAAGATATCAGAATATCAATAAAAGAACTCCTACATAGTGTGGCATGAAAAGTTTTCTTAATCAGCATAATCGGCAAAATCACTATTCATCAGTGTTTCAAAGATTCCAAAAATTGGGGTTATTACAGTCTCCCCTCCTTAAAAGGATTCCATCCCGGAATCAGATAGAAAATGAATAGGGATACTTTCTTAGCATTGCACTTTCTAACTTTCAAGTCAATTTTCCCACATTGTGGTTCTACCACCAACTCTGACTAGTTTGATAACCCTTCTCCTAAGCACTTGTTCCTTTTCAATCTATAATCCTTCCTGGTTTCTCAATATAGGTTACGTCTGGTTGCATGTCTATGCGCTCATACGCCCCTATTTGTCTGGCATCCGAATTACACTTCCTTAACATTGATACGTGGAACACGTTATGAACTTGCTACATGTTCGGGGGTAGGGTTAGCTCATATGCTAACTTCCCAATACGTCTTAATATATCCAAGGGTCCAAAAAATTGTAGACTTAGCTTTCCTTTCTTTCTGAACCTCATCAATCCTTTCCAAGGGATACCTTTAACATCACTAGGTCCCCTATTTCATAATACTCTTTGTTCTTTCGAGTCAAATCAACATACTTCTTATGTCCATCTTGAGCTACTATTAGATCTATTATATCCTTGGTCCTTTGGACTACTGCGGGTCCGAGCATCTTGAGCTCTACAACTTCATCATAACATAAGGGAGATCGACATTGTCTTCCCTCAAGGATCTTATAAGGCGATATCTCGATACTGACATACGATCTATTATCGTAAGAAAACTCAATCTGCATTAAGTGATCATTCCAAATTCTTTCAAGTCTATTGCACAAAATCTCATCATAGCTTCTAGCATTATAGCTTTTGCTTCTCAATACCCATTCTTTTCCAGTTCATAATCGCTACTATCTTCCGTTCCTAATATTATACTGGTTATACTTTTGCTCGTTAGCGTTCTATAACCTTTTAATAACCACGTCAACCTTAGTATCACGAACGCGTTAGAATCGGAATACCACTGTACTTGGTACCACTTCATCTCTAGCTGCCTCCATCTTCGAAAGCTTGGTCCTTCGTATAGAAGTAAAAGAATTTATTGAGAGATCACTATGATCGTGAACACTTGTTCTATTGTATAGTTAGTACAGAAGGTGGCCAGCCTTTAGTACTTGACAAGCAATTAAACAACATGTGATATCCTATTAGGCTTCTATCACACAGATAGATAGTCATTCGGCAATACCTCCCCTTCTGGAAGGGTTGTTCTTCTCAGCTTACATGAAATGAAAAGAAGAGAAAAGAACGAATTGAAGAGAATTGTATATGAAAAAAATACTGCCACAAATATCTGGCTTGAAATCTACCTCTGAACTATAGAGGTTTATCATAGGAGAACAAAACATATACGTATATATATCAACATCAAGTAAAATAGCATCGTATTTCAAGTGTCTGAATATTTACTATTCCTTCCATCATTCTATGGACCCATGCTCTTGCTCGAGCTTATAAACAATCACCTTTGAAACTCCCTCGACATCGAAAATCGAATCTGGGATTTCATTCTAGACGTCATCGTTATTAGAATTCTATGCTTGCATCGCAACCTTCCTCGTATAGTAATACGACTCTCAATTGATAAGAAGGAATAAGTATTCAGTAGGTAGATAATCGACTTAATTAGCTTATCAATGATAACTTATACACCACCACGACCCGATTAATGATACTCACTCTCAACATCCATTCCAATACAACTCTCACGGTTGTAAGTAATCGGCTCATTACTTGTAGAATCATTCCTGCATTACTATGGTCCACCGTTGACCTACTATAGTCATTCGTTTTCCATGAAGTCTTAATAGCTAACCATACGGAGTCCGTTCCTGCCGTACTGAAATCATCTAGAGAGGAAACATAATCGCCATTCCATGATTCATGAAGAACACTCCTGAACTTGGCGTACATATGCCATGAAGCTGATAAAATTGCAGAAGAGTTTCAATAAAAGCAACGATAGCAGGTTAATACCATTATTAATCATATGTCTATATTAGGAGACATGAAGCTCAAAGGTTCATTTCGTCCTTTTTAAAACATGGTTCTGGCTTATTCTCAAGATAGGACCTTCTAAGATAGATAGTCCGCTCACATCAATTACATGAATTAAATCTTTACCAAACTACTATTACGGTTGAGTATCGCACAATCATCAGAAGGAATGTCAATCTTCCAAACCATAATACAACCTTCACGGCTTCAACCATCATCACTGTATTCCTCTGGCACGAGCGCCTATAATTATCCTCTTACATTTAAAGTGCCGGCCACCTCTTTGGCCTTTCTTGATAGTAGAATTTCCTTACAATCAATGTCTTTTAAATGACCTTTAACTAAATTTTCTACCTCATTTCCAATCACTGCTTGTATGAAAATGCTCTTCCTTACGCTTTGGGAAAAAATATATCACCATTTTTCCATAAGTTATTGCCTCGGTCTTTTTTTTTTAGGTTAACATTGTCACGACTGACTCTCGATCATACTTCAGACGTCTCTTATCTTGGGTCCTACTTGTTTTAACCAATCTCGACCTTCATTGGGTCGATCTATACTTTCTTATGGTTCAACACGTGCGCACGTGCCATTATTATAATTACGTCACATTTCCTTTATCAAAATTTCTATTCGAGAACTTTGAATATTACCTTTTTCCTTGAA
Organism: Apium graveolens; assembly: GCF_009905375.1. Classification (NCBI taxonomy): domain Eukaryota; kingdom Viridiplantae; phylum Streptophyta; class Magnoliopsida; order Apiales; family Apiaceae; genus Apium; species Apium graveolens. The sequence continues at coordinate 70,115,679 of NC_133648.1, read as the reverse complement.
AAACCTCTAAGGTTATCCTTGAATCGTTCCTCCTGTATTCCCTAGATACAGGGTATATCAAAATACAATTTACTAACACTATAACCATTGTCTATGTACTTCTGAAAAATTTCTCTATTGATCTTTAAAGGTTGTTGTTGCCTTAATCCTTTCCAATTCATACTGTCAAAACTCATGTTGTCCCTATTAAGGGTGAAATGCCAACCTTTATGCATTCCCCTAGGATTCATTTCAAGTTATCGGGGTTTTATCCTTAATTCCACCTTTAAAGATACTTACACTCTTCCATGGATAAATCAAGTCATATATCCTTGATAGATTATCTTATTCAATCATTCCCACCTCGATAGTATATACCAATTTCACAATAGCATCCTTATTCAAACTGAGGTCAACCCATATGGCCTTCAAAAGATAACAATGGTTACCCGCTTTTCTTTCCTAATTTGGTAATGACAACAGGGATGTTCTGGAAGATATTGGTCGTGTTCAACGTGAACTTCTTCTTAATAATTCTTCATTTACTTTTGTTGTTTATCTCAACAGTCATCTCAATATTGGGATATCTTTCATACCTGGCGTCTCCCTTTCTGGGTATCATGCCCCCGGTCTTACACTTCACATTCTTGAAGGTCACTTCCTTCATTCAATTTTCCTAATTTCTTACTTTCTTGTCTCCTCAGTCTATCCGCGTCTCATTATTTATCCTTCAAACTATTTCAAGGTTTCCTCGAATCCTCCCAACTTACAGGGGATAAACGATATGTATCTCTTATGCCTTCAACCATCAACTTTAACTCATGGTGAATCACCCTCATCCTGACGATTATATACTTTTCTATTTCTATTGCTACGAGTCTTTAGGGTTTCCTCATACCCAACTCCCTTATCATTCCTCAAACTCTATTGTCTTTATTTTCCTTTCCACTTCAGTTTCTTTTTATTTTCTTTTCTATTATAATCATTTTACGCACCCACTAATCATTGACTTCAAATATCACGTCGTTCTGGGATTCTTGTCATCAGAACGAATCTTGACAACTTTTACAACTTAGCTTCATAATTCATCATACTCGTCCGCCTTTGTTCTGGCTCTAAAGCTTTTACACTATCTCCATAACCTTGGGAATTACTTTCCCGAAAACAATTGACTGAACTTTTATCAGTTTATTCTAACCTCTGGCTCCGTACCTTTCTTGGTCTTTCACCAGTGGGTGGCCTCTCTCTTAGGAAAGTAAGTGATAAAAACAGTCTGTTGCACTTCATCAATCATTTAGAATATAAAATCATTCATCTATTTCCTTTGGCCAAGCTCTTGCCTCGGCTAGGTCAGCTTGTTCCTTGGAACTCTGAGAGCTTAGTGACTTAAAGGTCCTGAAAGAATTTCCCACCGCATTGTTTCCTCAGGGTGGTGTTTGGGAATAAAAGTATAATTTTTGTTTAGGTAGGTCCATGAATTTCCCCATAGGAGTACCATCCCGGTTCTCCCTATCTTGCTCGACTTCTGTTTTCTCAGTATAAAATGTTTCATCCTTCTCACATAATCAGGGTTATCTTATACGTTAAAATCCTTGTTTTCCATTTCATTATGTTATGGGTTCTTTCTTTCTTGATGGCGACCTCCCTGACTATCACATTCAGGGTTTGCCCTAAATCTTATTCCTCGAACTATGGCTTTCATCTAAGATCTCGTCCTTAAGCTCTTGAATGTTTGGAACCCAAATTCTGTAGGAATACCTCATTATTCCCTTATTATCTTTCTCGGTATTAATCTCTTCTCTATTTATTGGCTCTCTGCCTTCATTCATCACTTTTTCTTGGCACAATATGATCTTTTCCAATAATTCGGGTTGTATTGCAATCTCAAACAGCTTTTCGGTACCAGCTCCGGTTACCTTCACTTCTATTTCCATTTTCTCAAAATCTCTTATCAACTCTCCCAAAGATATTTTCATCTTGAGTCTCTCCTTTATACTAAGGGCATTTAGCCACCATTTTAGCTTTCCCTGGATGATAAAGAATCTCATAATCGTAATCCTTAATTAGCTCTAACCACCTCTTCTAGTGCATGTTGAGCTCTTTCTGCGTGAAAATGCACTAGAGCACTTATGGCTTATGTAAATCTCGCACTTCTCTCCATACAAGTAGTGCCTCCAATCTTTAGGGAAAAACTATTGCCATGAGGCCAAGCTCATGGGTGGGGACATCGAATTTTATATTCCCTTAATTTCCTTGATGCGTACGCGATTACCTTGATGTGCTGTATAAGAAGCACCCTAATTCCTTATGCGAAGCGTCACTACACATCACAAAATCTCCTTTTCCATCCGGCAACGCCAAAATACGGTTTGTCACCAACCTTCACTTTAGTTCTAAAAAAATGTTCTCGCATTTCTCTGTCCATTCAAACCTCTCAGTCTTACAAGTAAGCTGCATTAAAGGGGCTACTATCTTTACAAACTTGAACGAACCTCCGGTAGTGACCGACCAATCCTACCTCTGGTAATCGACCTAACCATGGTCATCAATTCATCAGTGGTCCTTTATTCATTCTTGTCAGGATCCTCCATGGGATCCTCCTCAGCAACTACCCCTTCTAGGACAAGATCCTCAACCACTACATCCTCAATATGAACATCATCCGGTCCCTTGTTAGGACGCTCTATCGGATCCACAATCTGATCTCCAATAAGTAATAAAACATCATCGCACTGTTGCTCATCAACCTCAGGGTTCAGAGTCCCGCTACCATATACGATAACGAACTACGCTTCTATCACGATATTTATAAGGGTTCCTATAGGGTTTTAACTGTCAGTACTACGTTAGGTAGTCCGACTATGAACTTGGCAAGAGTTCTTATTATCTTAGTGAACTTATTATTTTAATGTCGCTTAGCTCTGATACCAATTCTGTAACACCCCCAAATCCGGGGTCGGGGATTTGGGTTGTCACGAGTTCCATTTTCCTTAATAATACTTAATCTTAACAATCAACCAACTACTGCGTACTGTGACCCCGCAATATACACACACACACCACAAGTTATAGTCTCAGAGATGAATACCAAAAATAACATAAGTCAATTTATTCCACAATTATAAGTCATTACACCTCAAAAGGGTTTCTAAATAAATTTACATATTCCTTGCCATTATTACAATTCATAATATACATAAGTCTGGTACATCAATAGTTGAAAGCCTAGCCTATTGGTAGTTCCTACCTCAGCTACAATGGTATCAACGCCTACAGGAAACTGCGGAACGTTTCCTATCCACTCACGAATTGGGAGCTTGGTCATGTTCATCTTGTCTATCTGTTGTTGTGTGATGAATGAAGAAAGCAAGGGTGACCAACAAGCCCACCGAAATAATATGTATAATGATTAACAATATATGAGCATTCTCATAGTACTCATGAAAGTCTTGGTTAAGTAGATATGAACCAAGTTTGATATCTTAACGCGACCAAGTCGCAAAATATTCAGTATATATGTATATATATACTTTTCAAAATCTTGGAAGTCCTCTTCCATGCATAATATACACAGAGTTCCAGTTTATAACTGTATAAAAATATCGTTGCAAGATGATCACATATATCTAACCTTGTCTCAACGTTTTTGTGAAAATATTTGTCATGCATAAGATAATCATTAACCAGATATAAGTTGAAAAGATGAAGTTACAAGATACTCCAATATACTTATATCTTTTCCGAATACTACTTGAACTACCACCGTTCAAGGTATAATTAGTTTCAAAAGTTCATCACATAGATGAGACTACAAGATAAGATTTGAATAGATTCAATCTTTGAAATATCATTCAAAAGAAATGAAGTTACGAGATACTTCATTAAGTCCCGATATATATATCCATATATATCTCTCATACATTTCCTGAAAACCTCTGTCATATAAAGTATGAACAGTGTTGTAATATCCAATGAATTTGGAAAGAAAAGAATTTTGGCATAAACCTGATATCTTGCTGATCAGGCAAAGATACCAATAAGTAACCTTTTCTACTAGTAGATGGATGAATCCCCCACCGGTCATCACCCTGGCCGTATTAGGACCTTGTGCTGGACCGCCACCCGGCCTCTTACGCGTTGATGGACTGCCACCCAGCCACTTACACTTTGATAGACCGTACCCCGGCATGTCGCTTATGCCGACTCAATTAGATGGGCTTACTTCCCGAACATTGGGCAAGTAATCAAATTGTTTTCTCAAAACAGCAACCTCGTTGCGAATGTAAAATACACCACAGAGCCGGATCCCTCAGATTTTGAGCGAGTATTTAAATCCCCTTCGAAAGGAGGATCTTAAATATAAAAATGAGTTTTGGGATCCGCCCTAACTTTTAAAAATCATTTTGAAGACTCGAAAATATTTTTAAGAATGTTTGGAGTAATGCTGATTTAATGAAATAAATCAGTCCCGATATATTAGAAAATATCAGAATATTATTATTTAAATAATATTTCCATAAGGATAACCTTTATAAAAAAATAATTGAAGTAGAAGTTTTAAAAATCATACTTGAAATGAATAATAAATAACCAAAGATATACTTATGCGAAAGTACGATCTTTATTTGAATAATCGAAAATAAGTTTAATTATCGAAACATTATTCTTTAATAAAATAAATAATATTATTTAATAAATAAGCGGAGTCATAAGTCCATAAATGAATATTCAAAATAATATTCATTAAATAAAATAAACGTTGTCATAAGTCCTCGAATGAATATTCAACTAATAATATTCATTAAATAAAATAAACGGAGTCATAAGTCCTCAAATGAATATTCAACTAATATTCATTAAATAAAATAAACGGAGTCATAAGTCCTCAAATGAATATTCAACTAATAATATTCATTAAATAAAATAAACAGAGTCATAAATCCTCGAATGAATATTCAACTAATATTCATTATTTAAAATAAAGTTATCGAATAAACCTTATTCGATTAATAGTTTTGAAAACTATATCTATATATATATAAATATATATATATAATATACTCGGGAACATCGACTCCCGGTTTAGAAAATGTTCACCTTTGGGTCCCCTATACTAAGGGTATACGCAACTACTGCTTATCTCTAGCATAGGTATTATGCAACTTATAAGCTTTTGAATCAATAATTAGATATCAAGATTACAAAACAGGCATGCATATAAATATCATATCACATGCTCCAATATATCGTAAGACTTTGCTAATAATAATCATGCACTTATCACAAGATAATGCATATACATATATACATCACAACAACAGTATAACGGGTAGAAAACTTGCCTGAGTGCTCCGGGGTAGACTTAAGCTTAGAGTGGGTCCAGTAACCTATGAACAACAACATAAGCCGGAATTAAACCATGATCGCTTAAGAAACTAGACTTTATCCACTTAGACCCTAACATTCGCTTATACGCTTAACGATTTGCATTAATCGTTCGCACACCCTTGGCTCCACTAATTTTTAATAAATTAACCATTAAGAATTTTAAGGCGATTCTTTCGCGAGTACTCTACCAACTGCCTAATCCACTTTACATAATTGTTTCATACTCCAATTAGTCATTTAAGGGCCTTAACCAAGGTTTCAAAATAAGGCGAGGGGTAATGGTTCTTTCGCGAAATGCCGTTACTTAAAACGGTCGTTTCTCCTAAACCGTACATCGGATTCAAGCGAACCACATATCAAAACGAAGCTTACGACATAATCTAACTAAAAATAGCAAAGTCACAGATTAAATAGTTAGTTCTCTATCCCGAACACTAAGAACAAGCAGTTGTATGAAATTGGTCATTACGACGACTATGTTTACGCGATTACCAAGTTTTAAACCACTCCAAACAACCACCATTCAACTCACAACCAACAATACAACCAACCCTCATCTAAACCTTACTACATCAGTCCCCAAACCTCAAGATTTTCCAATTTATACAACCCCACACATGAACTACTAGCTATACTTAACTTTTATTAACTATAAACAAGATTTCAACATCCAAATCACTACAAATCCAATCCAAACTCTAAACACACAAGCATCATGCTTCTCATTTACTATAACCATCAAAACCATCATAATACTCAAAGTAAAGTTAGGGTTTGGAGGTGTTATACCTTCCTTGGAGTGATTAGAGTAGCTAGGAAGTCTTAGGGAGCCTCCTACAAGCTTGATCTTTCCAAAGAAATCAAGAACACAAAATTAGGTTTTGAAGTTTTTAAAAGTCAGATTGAAAGAACTGTCAAAACGAGGGTCTTAACATGCTTATTTGGACGAGACTTGTGAAAAAGAGTTGTAGGTCATCTCAATACCTTTCCAAAGAGCTAAAGAAAATAACATTTGAGTGAGAAATGAAGGAGATACAGCAGTTTTAATGTGCTGGTTCTGTTTTGGCCGAGAGCAATGGAAATGGGGGAGGAAGATGAGAGCTTGTGTTGACTTGAACTTGTGGTGGAAATGAAATGATTTTAGGATATTTACTTGACTAGTTGTTTTGTTTAAATTAGTGGAAAGTGACATAAGCATGGTGATGTCATCAAGCTTACATAATCCTTGCCACTTGTCTCATCCTTATGGTGGAAGCATCTTTTTAAGCTTAATCCTTATATTAAGATGTTAACTAAGTGCATTAATCTTGCACTAATTGACCCTCCTCCTTGCCTCTTGCATTACTTAGTCGTTTAATTATTTTACGACTCGTTTATTGTTCATTCTCGTTGATCGTTTGAGGGATCATATCCGGGAACTCATTACTTGGGTTCCCCTAAACCTTTCTCAATATTTCATATTCCTTTTATGGTCCTCTCTTATAATCCTTGAATTTAAATCATTATAATCATGTTACCTTATAATCAATTCTTTCGGTATCTGGTAGATTTTCGGGAAAAATCAAAGTGTTCGAATTTGGATTCTGACGATCTTTACATACACTTATATACCATATGGAGTACTAATAAGATCTCAGAATATCAATAAAAGAACTCCTACATAGTGTGGCATGAAAAGTTTTCTTAATCAGCATAATTAGCAAAATCACTATTCATCAGTGTTTCAAAGATTCCAAAAATTGGGGTTATTACATTAATTGAATTTGGGGGTTTCTTATTTCGGGATAACTAGATGTTCTAGAGGGGTGGGTTGTGTTCCTTATGAAATTTGCAATCGAATCGTATAAGTCTTGCTAATCGACGAGGTCTGCAGAGGAGGGAGTTGTGATTTTAAAGTTACGTCGAGTTCGCCGGAAACCGAAGAACTTCCCGGCCATTTTCCGGCCAACTCAGGGATTGTTAGTATGAATTGATGGCATGGCTGTGTTCCTGGTGTTGTGTAGATATGATCTGGAGGTGGTGGTGGCCTGAGCATCCCTGGATCGATTTCTCCGGCGAAACAGGGTGTTTTCCGGCGACCACCCTGTCAAATTACAGTTTAGTACCTGGACCTTTGGGGACGATGCAGTTTGGTCCCTGAAGTTTCCAGAGTTTGCAAGAATAGGATTCCTGTTTTAAAAATGTTTAAAAATCATATTCTCCATTTATTCTAATTATAAAAAATTCGTTTTTAATTTCTGAAAATTCCAAAAATTATTATTTTAATTCCAAAAATTATTTTTAATTCAAAAATAAATCTGAATTAATTAGTTAATTAATTTTAGTTAATAATTAATTGATTAATTGATCAATTAATTCGAAAATTAATTGATTAATTGATTTAATTAATTATTAATTGATTTTAATTAATTACTTAATTAGATTTAATTATTTAAAATTGATTTAAAAATTCCCAAAAATAGTTTCGAGCTTTAAAATATTATTTTAAATTGTTTCCAAGGCTCGATAATTATTATAGAATTATTTTGAAGCCAGATTTGACCAACCGAACCCTGTTTGTTACTTTAAAACTGATCCAACGACCCATTTTAATTCCGAAAAATGTTTTAAATATCATTTTAAATACCTGAAAGCCTGTTTATGACCCGAGACTCCTTTATAAATGATATATCACTGATTGTTTGGCGTGTTATGTGCTATATGTGACTTGTTGGTTGACTGTCGGTTTATATATTCGGTGTTTACTTGTTTATAGCGTAACTTTCAATCCGTTAATCGGATTTGGGTAAAACGAAAGGTAGATAGAAGTGTATGTCGAATAGAATCGTATGAGTTGAATATTGATAGATGCATATGATATGTGAGCAGAAGAGGCAAGGCATAGGAAAGGGAAACAAATAGTCAAGGAGCAGACGATTGTAATTGGAAGTTAGTGCAGTATAGCAAGCTAGTACCAGACAAGTGTTCTAAACTTTCTCGAGATATATTATAGTTGATTGATAGTCCTGTTTTATATTGCAAGTTCTTTAAAGCACTGAACCCTAAACCATGATTCTAGTTATTGATCTTGAGCCGTAAACCTTATTCTTTCTAAACCATTGATTGTTGTATACCCAAATACAACTACAAATATACGATACTACTCCACAAATACATAAAAACTAAATGCCAAACACTAAACCGAATTACTTACATATTCTAACCATTGTACCTTATGCTTTGAAAGACCAAATCCTTGAAACCATGAAATATTGATTCCTTTGTTATCCAATTCTTCCATTACCTAACAGCCAAGCTTTGAAATTGCCATATTGATCCTTTATGAAGGTTGAAACCATTTCATTATCGTACATCCAATGTTGTTTATGATTTTGTTTATTGCTTTACATTGTTTATTTTGTTATTATGTCAGAATTGGATTGTTTTATAAAATTGTGGACCAGATTCGTGGTCAGACCATATAAATGGTCAAGTTAGGCCAATGTGTGCCTTGGATCCAGTAGTTAGAGCAGTGCTGTGTGCTTTGCTCGGGGTTAGTGCGTGACTGATCAGCAGCGTAACCTTGGTTTTTATAATAAAAATATAATATCCAATTCTAAATCATAATTCATTGTTCACTTGATATCATAACCCTTTTCACTTGATGATCATTATTCTCAGTTTTGTCATTGTGACTTGCTGAGCTAGTTAGCTCATTTGTGCGATGTTTATGTTCTTTTCCAGTTAAGAAGGAACCGGTTGGTAGCGAGGATTCCCAGTCCAGCGCGAGAGCTAGGGGTTCAGGTAGATCGAGTTAAGCTAGTAAGCATCTTTTGAGATAATTTAAGTTTGTAAAAGTTTGTAATAATGCTTAATACTCAGTTCTGAGTTTGAATAGGGTGGCATCCCAATACTGGTGTGATAACTGTTGTTGTAAGAAAATTCTATGAGGGGTAAATGCTCGTCCCTACTTCCTTTGAAATCAATAGCACAAACAAGTAACATGTATTCGATTGTCTGGATCGTTCTTTCACTCTGGCCGTCTGTTTGTGGATGGTAAGTCGTACTCATATTCAGTCTCGTTCCCAGACATTCTTGAAAACTCTACCAAAATCTTGAATTAAATCTTGGATCTCGATCAGATACGATGGATACAGGAATTCCATGACGAACTATAATTTCTTTCAAGTACATATGGACTAACTTGTCGAGTGAAAATCTTTCATTGATAGACAGAAAATGAGCTGACTTGGTAAGTCTATCCTCTATAACCCAAATAGCATCATGATTAGCTTTTGTCCTTGGTAATCCAACTATGAAATCCATGGAAATATGCTCCCACTTCCACTCTGGAATCTCCAATAGCTGTAGCAATCCACTTGGTCTCTGATGCTCTGCTATAACTCTTTGACATGTATAACATTTACTAACCCATTCCACAATTTCCCTCTTCATATCTGGCCACAATAATTTTCCTTTAAATCTCTGTACATCTTGGTTCTTCCTGGATGGATTGAATACCTTGAATTATGAGCTTCTTGTAAAATTTCGTTCTTCAACTCTATCACTGGTGGAATCCAAATTCTAGAAGAAAACCTAAGAATACCTTGATCGTACTTTGCATAATTTTTCACCTACCAAATCATTTATATCCTGATCCATTACCTCTTCTTGACACTTCCTTATCTTCTCTAACAACTCCGGCTGAAAAGTCATACTATACATTTTCGTTTCATCAGGCTCGCAAACCCTAATCTCCAATTCGAGTTTCTGAAATTCCTTATATCTTTCTTCGGGTACTGATAACATATTTAACTTTTCCTTCCGACTCAACGCGTCCGCTACAACGTTCGCTTTATCGGGATGATAATTAATTGTACATTCATAATCCTTGATCAATTCTAACCATCTCCTCTGTCTCATATTAAGCTCCTTCTGTATGAATATGTATTTCAAACTTTTGTGATCCGTGTAAATCTCGCATTTTTCTCCATATAGATAATATCTCCAAATTTTCAAAGCGAAAACTATGGCTGCTAGCTCCAAATCATGAGTAGGATATTTTTGTTCGTGTGGTTTCAGTTGCCTTGACGCATACGCAATCACCTTATCGTGCTACATCAGAACACATCTGAGTCCTTTATGAGAAGCATCGCTATAAATTACGAAATTTCCTTGATCGTCTGGAAGTGACAAAATAGGTGCCGTGATTAATCTTTGCTTCAATTCCTGAAAACTTTCTTCGCATTTATCGTTCCATATAAACTTTTCATTATTCCGTGTAAGCTTTGTCAATGGTGTTGCAATCCTTGAGAAATTTTGAACGAATCGACGATAATATCCCGCTAATCCCAAGAAACTTCTTACATCTGTTGGTGTTCACGGTCTCTCCCAATTTATAATTGCTTCAATCTTTGCTGGGTCCACTTTGATCCCTTCATTACTAACTATGTGTCCTAAGAACTGAACTTCTTGCAACCAAAACTCACACTTCGAGAATTTAGCATATAACTTCTTCTTTCTTAAAATCTCCAAAGCTGTTCTCAAATGTTCTGTATGGTCCTCTTCTGTCTTTGAATAAATCAAAATATCATTTATAAACACAATAACAAACTTGTCCAAGTATTCCTTGAAAATTCTGTTCATCAGATCCATAAACGATGCCGGGGCATTGGTCAATCCAAAAGATATCACTAAAAATTCATAATGTCCATACCTCGTCCTGAAAGTTGTCTTTGGTATATCTTCTGGCTTAATCTTTAGTTGATGATATCCCGATTTTAAGTCGATCTTGGAGATGTACTTGGCTCCCTTCAATTGGTCAAACAAGTCATCAATTCTGGGTAACGGATACTTGTTCTTGATTGTAAGCTTGTTGAGCTCCCGATAGTCGATGCACAGTTGCATGCTTCCATCCTTCTTCTTGACAAATAATACCGATGCACCCCACGGGGATACACTGGGTCTGATTACTCCTTTTTCTAACAACTCTTGCAATTTTTTCGCTAGTTCCTTCATCTCAATGGGCGCCATTCTATACGGGGCCTTGGATACTGGTTCTGTTCCAGGTGCTAAGTCGATTACAAACTCAATTTCTCTATCTGGAGGAAGTCCTGGTAACTCATCGGGAGACACATCTTGAAATTCATTAACTACTGTGGCTCATGACTTCTATCAATCACATATGCAACAAAATGCTCATATCCTTGTCGTAGTAACTTCTTGGTTTGAATCATTGTTAAGAACTTCTTTTCTTGCTTCTGGCCCTTGAATGTTACTATCCTTTTGTCTGGCATCTTCACTATTACCTTCTTATTTCGACAATCTATCTGGGCATCGTGCTTAGATAACCAATCCATTCTCAAGATAACGTCAAATTCTCCTAACTTAAATGGTATCAAATCTACACAAAACTTACTACCAGAAATCTCAATCTCACAATTCCCACAAACTTGATTAACAGATACACGTTCTTGATTTGCTAATTCCACAGTCATTATTTCATTTAAATACTCAACTGGATAATTTAGCTTATTAACAAAATTTTGTGAAAAAAACGATCGATTTGCTCCCGAATCTATTAACACTTTGGCACATAAAGAATTCACATTAAGCGTACCTGCCACGACATTGGTATCCTGGATAGCGTCCTTCACAGACATATCAAAAACTCTAGCCCTTGGAGTCTCATTAACTGCTGGGCTAGATCCCATAATTCTCAATGCCTTACTAACTGGGGCTGGTGTCTTGCAATCCCTGGCTATATGCCATGGCTTCCCACATTTAAAGCATGTAAATCCAATAGCTGGAACCTTAACAACTGGATTCTGGATGGGCTGATCCTTGTTTGTTGGCTCTCTCACAGGTTGATTTCGGCACTCCCTCGAATAGTGCCCTTTCTGATTGCACTTGAAACAAACTACATTCAACTTATTACAAACTCCTCCATGTTTCTTCCCACATACCTGACAATATGGAAAAGTTAATCTCAACTGATTCGGCTGATTCACATTAACTGGACGGTTGCCCTGGCCTCCGTCGCCTGCATTTTATCTCTTGAAATTAAAATTTCTCCCTGGCTGAAACTTGTCCTTCTTAAAGTTTGGAAACTTCCCTGATTGTGACTGACCTTCATTCCCTTCAAACTTCCTCTTCTTACTTATCTTCTCCTTCTGGGACATCTGGCTCTCTGTCTCTGCAATCATGGCCTTCTGTACAACTTCTGCATAGGTATCCAATTCAAAAATGGCTACCTTCCCTCTAATCCATGGCTTCAGACCTTGATGGAATCTCTTGGTGTTAGGTCCCAATTTGTTTGTAGAAGGGGGGGTTGAATGCAAACAATACCGTTTAGTCGAATAAAATGCGGAATAAAATTGTGAAACAAAATTCAAGTTAAATAAAACTTTTATTAAACTTGAAAGGTGTTACAACTACGATATCGGTTACAAGGGATTAATCTCAAATCAATTATTACAAATCTAGAATAAATTCGACATGAACTTTTTCTATTTTTGTAATTAAAAGATCAAATGCTAAATGCGATTTGAGATTAAGTTCTAGGGATTTTAATCCGCTAGATAGATACACAAGAACAAGATAAGTATTTCTAGTTGATTGGCTTTAACTTTACAATCTAGAAATTAATCTTGAAGTTGCAGATGAGATGTAATATTTGTCTGCTGCTTTTTCTTTTTGTTCTTGTATATTGTGATCTGTTTTTTTTGATTGATGATGAATGAACTTGTCTTCTGCTTCTTTTTAAACAACACAGCCGAAAAATGAATTGGAATGACAATCATTTAAGCTAGTGAGACTTTCGGTAGGACAATGTTTACAACTAGCAAGACAATTAAAAATGATCTAGCAAGACTTTCGGTATGACTATTGATTGTCATACCGATTGTCATAGTAGTACAAATGAAATTGTCTTACTGAATTAATAAGTGATTTTAATCTAAATAATAATTCTATCAAGACAATCAACTGAATTAGCATGACTTTCGGTATGACTATCAATTGTCATACCGATTGTCATACTAGTACAATCAGTTGTCTTTTTAGAATTAAAACAGATTTTAATCAATTAAAATTCTGTAAATCCTTAATATTAATTCTAAATTAATTAATCAATTTAATTCAATTAATTAATAAATTAATCTTTGCAGATATAATTTATTTTCTTAATTAAATTATATGACTTAATTAATTAATAGAGAATTAATACTAACGCTGAGCAGCATCCATTCTTCTGACAATCTTCTGAAAGTCACTGAGACTTATGAATCAATTCCGCCACTTCAATGCTGACACTCGATGTACTGTCTGGTTCATGAGTGACTAACTTCCGTGACGTTTCTTCATGTCTTGACTTTGATATTCTGATTGAATCCTTGTAATAAATTGATACCTTGACGAGATCTCTGTCACTTGATTAAATCCACGATCTTGATTGACATCACTGAGGCATGATCAAATTCTTGAACTTCTTCCAGTGAATCTTCAAGTCTGCAGATGAACAATGTTTCTTTGATCTTTGACATATGTTACTTTGTGAGATCTCTCTGATGATTGATCCACTATTTACTTATTACATTCTTATTTGAGTTGAGTTAAATACTCGAATAAACGAGTAGGCTATGACATATGCCTTTCAATCTCCCCCTATTTGCTTGTTAGACAATAACAACAAATACCTAGAGGATAACTCAACTAACAAATAAGAAAAAGATATAAACAGTAATGTAAAGTAAATAGCAGAAAAGTTCTGGATTATATTTAACATTTTCCAGATTCCAAATGAAATTTACAAGTGAATACAAGATAGATGTTCCTCTAGCCTGAACATATAACTACATTAGTCTATCTTGATTCATAAAGCTCTAATCATATTACATTGAGTTTTGAGCTAATTGACTTCAGTTGTCTTCTCTTCTGACTTCACCTTCTTCTAAATCTTGAAGCAATTCCTTGTCAAAGACACGATCCTTTTCTGAAGTGAAGCTTGATGGTCTGACTGGTTGAACTCCAACTGACTTCAGCTTATTCTTGAGTTGATTGTACCTTTTAACATTCTTTTCACAATAAGCTTGAATCAAGTCAGCAGCTTGAGTCTTCAACATGGATGAATATCCAGCAGTTCTCAAATGATGTTCCATCCAGACCAGATGCTTAGCTGAGTAGTCTTTAAGAGATTGTACATCTAGCTGACAGATTTGAAGACAATCAGACTTAAAGAATCTCACTTGATGAGGATTGTTGACCACTTGAGGACTAGCCCTGCTGGCAAACTCTTTAAGCCTTTCTCGAAGAACTTCATTCAATTCTGAGCTTCTCTTGACTTTGTTTAAAAGAACCCAAATCTCTGACAAAGAACGATTCTCAAATAGATGAAGTGATACCTTGAAAGATCCTTCACTCTGACAATATACAAAAATGCTCATCTCATTTAGGGATCTATCAAAAGCAGTTGTGATCCTTGAGACTTCAGTCTTGATAGCATTCATGTACATGTCATTGTTAGGATTTGAGATTTCCAGCTTGTCAAGAAGATGTAAGAACTGCCTATCATTGTTAGTGCTCAGCTGAGGCATATCGAGTACTCTCCTAGCTTCATCCCATTTTTCACCAATCTTTAGTCTGACATCTCTTCTCCTTTCTTGAGCCTTAATGTCATGAAGACGTTGCTTTTGAAGAGTTTTTGTTCTTTGTATGTCTTTCCTCCTATCAATGATCTGAGAGACCTTCTTGAGTTCAGCTTCTTTTCTTTTCATTTCTGACTGCTCTTTCTGAAATTCTTTCTCAAATATAGGATCCACTGTATCTTCCTCTTCCCAATCTTCAAAATCACTTTCCTCTTCAGCTTCAAATAACCCATCTTTATCTTCCCGAACTGGTTCAGTGGGAATGTCAAAAATATCAAAGTCATCCTGTTCTCCACTGTAGTAGACATCATCAGCCTTTCCTTTATCTCCAGCAGAGGTATCTTTTTCCTTCCCTTTGGCACTGCTCCCTTTCTTCTCCCCCTTAGTTGAGGGATCCTCTACTGACTTTCCTTTGGAACCTCTATCACCTCCAGAGCCTGATCCTCCACCAGACGGTCCTTCAAAATAAGCTCTTTGTTCTTCATTAGGGCAATGAGAATTCTTGATCATGTAATATAGGTGCTTCATCCCTTCATTGAGATGTTCCATGCCCGTCTCTATCTTTAGAAATCTTGAGGAGTCCAGTGAATGATTCATCTCAACGAGGTCTTCAAGAGAAGTCATTCTTGTGTGTAGAGAGCAGAAGTTGGATATGTCATCAGCTGATAAAGTTGGAGTGTCCTGAATCGAATTGAGCTTTGGTATTACAGTGGTCTTTAGATCTGAGATGTCATTCCTTATGATTGCAAGCTGATTGTTGACAGAGGTGGAAGAAGAAGACCGTTCAACCACTTGTGCTTTGAATGCTTGAGCTTCAGCTTGGCTTTTAGCAAGTTCTTCTTTTAAGGCAGCAATCTGAGCTAACAGGTTCACAGTATCAGTGTCTGTGTGTGCTCTCACCTGCATTTCACTCGTGTTTGGTTCACTCACCTCACGTGCATGTGTTTCTCTCATTATAATTGCTCGTGAGGAGTCTTCCTTTTGCTGTTCTTCTGTACCTGCAAGTAAGATCACCCTAGCCTCTTCAAGAGAGGTCAGTGGTGGTGCAATGGGAATTCGCGAGTCCCGATCCTCAGTCAATGCTATCAAATCTTTTGGAATAGATGTCTGAATTGCTTCAGGGATAGATTGACCGAGTTGCCCTCCACTTTCTCCAGATAAATCTGCGAGTGGAGAATCCCATAAGGGAGCCAGAGGTGTTGGATCTGGGAGGGGAGAAAATGACTCTATTAAAGATGGCGGAGAGTCAGATTTTCCCTCTGAAGCATGTGACTGCTCTTCTGCCGTAACTATGGCAGGCACTGTAACCGACTCTACGTGCACTCCTCGCTGTGTGTCCTGAGTATGATCTGGGGAAGTGTATGGTTCCATTGTGAGTAATGGAATTGTGCTTGACTCAGTACAAGATGCCATGGCCCTATGGCGAATTTCAATAGATTCATCCTGTTGAGAGAATGAATCTAGTAACTATTCATTGGCCATTTCAAAGTCCATGTCCTGTTGGGAGGACAAGGATGGGCTTTCAGATGCCTCAGAATATGTTCTTCTTTTCTTAGGAGGAGGCAGAGCTGAGGGTTCACTCATATTTAACAATGTACTACTTCCTAGTAATCTCCTGGGTAACATTTTAGACAGTGGGGGAGAGGTTGAGATAGAATGAGACTCTGTGTTTGGCTCTATGACCTGGGATTGAAGCTGTGGTTCTACAACTTCATGGTCAGCCCTATCAACCACTGGGGGTCTTTCAACAGAAGTAGGAAGAGAGTGAGAGTGAGGAATTACTACCTGTAATGGAAGAGCCTGGGTGGCTTGAACCACTGGAGGTTGAGGTTGCTGTTCATGGCCGGGAAGATTGAAAATAGGTAAAGGAATATAAGTGGCCATGAAAGCAGATACAAGTACTGGAACTTGCATGAATTTGAAGGTTGTGTCTTGGCGAGTGTAAATCTTTTTGCTAACTGGAGGGGGTTCAGTTACTGCAGAGTTAGCAAAAAGGGCTTTGTGTTCAGGTGTGAGTAGATGATCTGCTATAAGCATGAGAAAACGAGCATAGTAACATGATACCCTACGATTTGTAGAATGATCACGTAAAGCAGAAGTTAGACGTCTCAAGAGAATGGGAAAAAGTAGTTTGCCAAAATTGATCCTTTGATTGAAAACAACCGCAAGACCAATATACTGCAGAGTGGAAGTGATGTTATGAAAATTGGATTTTGTGCAGTTGGCAAACACTTTGGAAAGTGTATCGAAGAAAATATCCCATTCAGACACCAAATTTGATTTAGAAAGTTTGGTTAAATTGATCACCCCCTGATAGTGAATAGCATTGAAAAAATTTGTGATATCATTTTCAGAGGGTAAATTACAGAAATTGTCAAGTGGAAAATTTAGCGCACGATTGACGACTGTTTCATCAACTACATACTGTGTGTTTGCCACGGTGAATGAAAAAGATTTTGAATCATCGGCCACAGTAGAGGTTGTGCAAATCAGTCTAAGAAGATCGACGTTTAAAATCACATTTGATTTAATAGCAGAGCTAACAATCGAATGGTCATTTAAAAATCTAATCCATGGCTTAAATTTTTCAACATCACATTTTTCCGGATTAAAATAACCAACCTGATTATGCGCGACAATTTGGAAATTGAGAGCCATTTAAAATAATAATAAGACACACGCTTTTCAAAATTTTAAGAATAATATTAAGAAAATTCGAATTAATTAAACTAATTTAATAATTCAAATTAAATTAATTATAATCGAAAAATTTGGACAGAAATGTATCTCGTTAGAATTCTTAACTCACAAACGCAGTTTTGACAAACCAAAAGACACAAATCAGAAATTGAAATAAAAATAAAAAGTTCAAAATCAACAAACACAAATTGAATTTGAAGGGGCAAACTGATTTTTTTTATTGTTTTTGTTTTTATTTAATAAAAATCCAACAACATCTCTTTATATATATACTTGTATGTATATATCACAAAGTGATGATTTTGTGTGCTGAGTAAAAACTCGAGCAAGGAAGAAATAAAACAGATTTGAGTTCGAAGAGAGAGAAGAGAGAAAACTGAAGAAACTGTTCGAATTTTTGAAAGAAAAGATGAACTGCTGAAAATGGTTTTAAAAACACACAAACACACGCCTTTATATTACAGCTGGTATGACAATCCGGGATTGTCATACCGATTGTCATACCAGGCAAAAAGAAGGAAAAGAAATAACAGAATAAATATTAAAATTATAACTGGTATGACAATCTGATAGTCATACCGATTGTCATACCAGTATAATAATAAAATAAAAATAATTATCTATATGGTTTATAACTGGCAAGACAATCCAATAGTCATACCGATTGTCTTGCCAGTATAAAACTATACTGAAGAACATAATTAACATAATTTACACTGAAATGACTTTCAGCAAGACAATTTCAATTGTCTTGCCGATTGTCATACCACCAATAAACACAGAAACACACACATTTAAATTTAAAAAGACTTATTTAACTTAGTAAAAATATTAGAAAATATTTACAAAATAGTAAAACTGAAATACAGACTTATAATATTTATAGAAACAAAGACAATATATCAGAATTTATTATTTTTATTCCAAAAATAGATTTCTTTTGAATTTTAGCAAATAAAATTCATAGAAAAATATTTTTAGAGGAAATAAAATATTCTGAGATATTTTAAATTAACAAGAAGGGAAAATAAAAATAGATAAGATAATATATATTACATAGAAATAAGCAAGAGATATGATAAAAATGATAAAATAAATTTGCAAATGAATTTTTCATTTATGATAAATTCATTTGTAAATTCATTCAAGAACAGATTCCAGATATTAACTAAATTAATCACTAAAACTATTCAACATGCCCAATTTACCAACTAATCTGGTAAATGTGGATTCGTCAAGTGGTTTAGTGAAAATATCTGCTATTTGTTCTTCTGTTGGAACAAAAAATAGTTCAACAGTACCATTCATGACGTGCTCTCTAATAAAATGATACCTGATGTCAATGTGCTTTGTCCTCGAGTGCTGCACAGGGTTGTTGGTGATGGCTATTGCACTTGTGTTGTCACATAAAATAGGAATCTTGTTCAATACAGAGCCATAGTCTCGTAGTTGGTTCCTAATCCACAAGATCTGAGCACAGCAGCTTCCAGCAGCAATATATTCAGCCTCGGCCGTTGAGTTGGAAACTGTTTGCTGTTTCTTGCTGTACCATGAGACTAGCCTGCTTCCTAGGAATTGACAACTTCCTGAGGTGCTTTTCCTATCAACAACACTTCCTGCATAATCTGAATCTGTATATCCAACAAGGTTAAAACCAGATTCTTTAGGGTACCAAATACCTAGATTTGGTGTTCCCTTAAGATATCTTAAGATTCGTTTAACAGCAACGAGATGAATATCTCTAGGATCCGCTTGGAACCTTGCACATAAGCATGTAGCATACATAATATCTGGTCTACTTGCAGTAAGATAGAGTAACGAGCCAATCATACCTCTGTAGCTTGTGACATCTACCTTAATGGAGTTTTCACATGGTCCAAGCTTGACAGCTGTAGTTGATGGAGTCCTTGCTGATGCAGAATCCTCTAGATTGTACTTTTTGAGGAGTTCTTTGAGATACTTGGATTGACAAATAAATGTTCCATCTAACCTTTGATTTACTTGTAATCCAATAAAGAACTTCAGCTCTCCCATCATGCTCATTTCAAACTTGCTGTGCATTAACTTAGCAAATCTCTTACAGAGATTATCATTAGTAGACCCAAATATTATATCATCCACATAGACTTGGACTAATATAGTATCATTCTTATGTTTTTTAGAAAAGAGAGTTTTGTCTATGACACCTCTAATAAAGCTATTTTCAATAAGAAATTCAGAGAGAGTGTCATACCATTTTCTTGGAGACTATTTTAGCCCATAGATAGCTTTGAAAAGAAAGAAGACAAAATCCAAATGATCTGGATCTTCAAAACCAGGAGGTTGCTCTACATATACCTCTTCATCCAGCTTTCCATTCAGAAAGGCGCTCTTGACATCCATTTGATAAACTTTAAAGTTTGAAAATGCTGCGAATGCCAGAAATATTCTGATGGCCTCAAGTCTAGCCACTGGAGCATAGGTTTCATCATAATCAATGCCTTCAGCTTGAGAATACCCTTTAGCTACCAGTCTTGCCTTGTTTCTTGTAACCACACCATCTTCATCTAGTTTATTCCTGAATACCCACCTAGTACCAACAGCTTTCTTGTGTACAGGCCTAGGTACCAGTTTCCAGACTTGTTGACTTTCAAACTGATTGAGTTCATCTTGCATAGCAATCACCCAATCTGGATCAGACAGTGCTTCTTCAATTTTCTTAGGTTCCATCTCAGAAAGAAATCCTGAGAACAGACACTCATTTTGAGTAGCACGTCTAGTTCTGACTCCAACATCTGGATCACCAATAATCAACTCAAAAGGGTGAGCTTTATTCCAGACTGTCTGTCTTGGAAGATGTGATCTTGATGATTCGCCTTGAAATTCATTGTGATGTTGTGTCCTACTAGATGATCCTTCAGCATCTCCCCCTGAGTTGTTGCCATGTTGGCTTGAAGATTCTCCGTCAGTAGCAGTGGTATCTCCATTGTTGCCAAAGTTTCCATCACTATTACCTTGAGTATCATTAGGATTAACAGGTTCTTCACCAGCAACAACCTCAGGTTCTTGACCATGTTCTGATTCTGAATCTGACGTATCATCAAACTTCAGTTTCTCAGAAGGATCTTCAGTTTGGATACTAGGGAGTTTAGTGTCATCAAATGTAACATTGACACTTTCAGTTACTTTGTGTTGATCAATGATATACACTCTATATGATCTTCTTCCATATCCAACAAAAATACCCTCATATGCCTTTGCCTCGAACTTACCACGACGATCATCTCCATCCTTGAGCACGAAGCATCTGGCACCAAATACATGAAAGTATTTGATAGAAGGTTTCTGTTCATTCAAAATCTCATAAGGAGTTTTCATGAAGTCTTTGTTGATTAGAGTTTGATTCTGAGTATAACATGCAGTATTGACAGCTTCAGCCCAAAAGTACATTGGAAGACCTGATTCATTTAACATCGTTCTTGCAGCTTCAATCAATGTACGATTCTTCCTTTCTACCACTCCATTTTGCTGAGGGGTTCTAGGAGCTGAAAATTGTCTGGTAATCCCTTTGTCTGTACAGAATCCATTGAGAAGTGTATTTCTGAATTATGTCCCATTATCTGACCTTATTGCTCTAACAGGGACGTTAGAATCTAACTCAATCATCTTGATATGATCAATCACAACTTGTGGTGTTTCATCCTTAGAGTGAAGAAATAAAACCCACGTATACTTGGAATAGTCATCAACTATCACAAGACAGTAACACTTCTTTGACATAGAAAGGATATTAACTGGACCAAATAAATCCATGTGCAATAATTGCAGAACACCAGTTATGGAAGATGTGTCAGTGCCTTTGTGACTTGCTTTCTTTGACTTTCCTTTCTGGCAAGCCTCACATAGTCCTTCTGGAGAGAATTCCAGCTGAGGCAGACCTCTTACCAATTCTCTTTTGACAAGAGAATTCATTGTTTTGAAATTGAGATGGGAAAGTCTCTTGTGCCATAGCCAACTCTCATCTGACGATGCCTTTACATAGAAACAATTGACTTCAAGATTGCTTCCAGAGTTCATGTCAGCTACGAACAGATTTCCTTTCTGGATTCCCATTAAGGAGGGTTTTTCACTTTTCTTGTGCAGAATCTGACACTTCAGCTTGTCGAATAAAACATTATAGCCGTTATCACAGAACTGACTAATGCTAAGCAGATTGTGTTC
The DNA here is from genome assembly GCF_009905375.1 of Apium graveolens. NCBI lineage: Eukaryota > Viridiplantae > Streptophyta > Magnoliopsida > Apiales > Apiaceae > Apium > Apium graveolens. The sequence continues at coordinate 70,093,789 of NC_133648.1, read as the reverse complement.
AAGTCCTTGCACAACATATACATTTTCAATGATAACATTTCCAGCTTGCAAACAGCCATATCCCTCCGTTAAACCTTTGCTGTTATCTCCAAAGGTAACCACTGGGCCAGCTTTCTCAATCACATTTGATAGCAGGGCTCTATCTCCGGTCATATGTCTTGACGATCCGCTGTCAAGAATCCACACTACCGGTTGTACCTGTTTAATGCCCTCTTTTCTTGACGATGAGGTGCTTGCATTACTAGCCATGAGAGCAAGATTCCCAACTTCTTCATCTTCACTGTCAGTATCATCCCAGCTTCTTCCCTTTGCCAGGTACGCCCTTTCAGATTTACTCTTCTGATTAGAATCATAAGAGTTCTTCCTAGCTTGTTTTGGCTTCCTGCATTCTGTGGCAAAGTGTCCCAACTCATTACAGTTGAAGCATCGAATGGTGCTTCGATCAACCATCCCTGTTTTATACCCACCACTGCTGGTGTTAGAGGATGAAGATCCACCTTTCTGGAATCTGTTGTAGTTGGACTTGTACTTGAACTTGGGATTCCTTTTGAATCTGACATTTGAGAATCTCTTGACAATCAGGGCCATTGACTCATCCTCCAGTTGCTCCAGTTCTTCCAAGGAATAATAATCATCTCCTGATTGATTTGTAGTAGGAGAATCAAATTCTGCTACTATCACATTATCTTCAACCTTGGAAGACTGTACCATTCTTTCTGACTGTTGAGATTGTTGTTGATATTGTGGTTGTTGTTGTTGTTCATCAGCTACTAGAGTAGTAGACGTGCTGACCACTCTTCCTTTCCCGTAAACTTCCTTCTGCTGAATCTGCTCCAACTCATAAGTCTTTAACACACCATAGAGCCTTTCCAAAGAAATCTCACTCAGATCTCTTGCTTCTCTTATGGCAGTGATTCTATGTTCGAGATGAGTTGGCAGTGTTAAAAGGAACTTTTTGTTGACCTCCCTGATGGAATAGTATTTACCATTAATGTTCAGGTTGTTGATCAATGCATTGTACCTCACAAACACTTCAGTGATTCCTTCTCCTGGATTGGATTTAAAGTATTCATACTCAGAGGTTAGGATTTCTAGTTTGTTCTCCCTAACTTCCTCTGTGCCTTCATTAATAATCTCAATAGTTTCCCAGATATGTTTGGAATCTTTACAATTCATCACATGTCTATTCATCAGGGGATTAAGGGAATCTACTAAGATTAATTGAAGGCTAGCATCCAGGGAAGCTTCTTCTATTTCAGCAGGAGAGAAGTCCTCAGGATCCTTCACATAAGTTCTCGCTTTGGTGATCACCACATCATTTTCTATTACCTCTGGTTCCATAACCATAGGAATTTTTGGACCCTTCTTCAACACTTGCAAATATTTGGGATTAGCAACCTGTAAAAACAGTAGCATCTTCTTCTTCCACATAACATAATTTTCTTTATCGAAAAGTGGAATTTTAACGGTTCCAACTTTTTGTGTAGTCATTATGAATTTTTTTTTGAGTGAATAAAAAATTCAAGAAGTGAAAGAAACACAAAAGTCTAGGATCTAGATTTGTACGTTAATCAGAAGGCTCTGATACCAATTGTTAGGTCCCAATTTGTTTGTAGAAGGGGGGGGTTGAATGCAAACAATACCGTTTAGTCGAATAAAATGCGGAATAAAATTGTGAAACAAAATTCAAGTTAAATAAAACTTTTATTAAACTTGAAAGGTGTTACAACTACGGTATCGGTTACAAGGGATTAATCTCAAATCAATTATTACAAATCTAGAATAAATTCGACATGAACTTTTTCTATTTTTGTAATTAAAAGATCAAATGCTAAATGCGATTTGAGATTAAGTTCTAGGGATTTTAATCCGCTAGATAGATACACAAGAACAAGATAAGTATTTCTAGTTGATTGGCTTTAACTTTACAATCTAGAAATTAATCTTGAAGTTGCAGATGAGATGTAATATTTGTCTGCTGCTTTTTCTTTTTGTTCTTGTATATTGTGATCTGTTTTTTTTGATTGATGATGAATGAACTTGTCTTCTGCTTCTTTTTAAACAACACAGCCGAAAAATGAATTGGAATGACAATCATTTAAGCTAGTGAGACTTTCGGTAGGACAATGTTTACAACTAGCAAGACAATTAAAAATGATCTAGCAAGACTTTCGGTATGACTATTGATTGTCATACCGATTGTCATAGTAGTACAAATGAAATTGTCTTACTGAATTAATAAGTGATTTTAATCTAAATAATAATTCTATCAAAACAATCAACTGAATTAGCATGACTTTCGGTATGACTATCAATTGTCATACCGATTGTCATACTAGTACAATCAGTTGTCTTTTTAGAATTAAAACAGATTTTAATCAATTAAAATTCTGTAAATCCTTAATATTAATTCTAAACTAATTAATCAATTTAATTCAATTAATCAATAAATTAATCTTTGCAGATATAATTTATTTTCTTAATTAAATTATATGACTTAATTAATTAATAGAGAATTAATACTAACGCTGAGCAGCATCCATTCTTCTGACAATCTTCTGAAAGTCACTGAGACTTATGAATCAATTCCGCCACTTCAATGCTGACACTCGATGTACTGTCTGGTTCATGAGTGACTAACTTCCGTGACGTTTCTTCATGTCTTGACTTTGATATTCTGATTGAATCCTTGTAATAAATTGATACCTTGACGAGATCTCTGTCACTTGATTAAATCCACGATCTTGATTTACATCACTGAGGCATGATCAAATTCTTGAACTTCTTCCAGTGAATCTTCAAGTCTGCAGATGAACAATGTTTCTTTGATCTTTGACATATGTTACTTTGTGAGATCTCTCTGATGATTGATCCACTATTTACTTATTACATTCTTATTTGAGTTGAGTTAAATACTCGAATAAACGAGTAGGCTATGACATATGCCTTTCACTTGGCCTTCCACCTGTCAGTATCCACATATGACGGCACATACCTTGACAACTCTTCAAACTTACTCTCATAATCCGCCATCGACATATTTCCTTGCTTTAACTCTGGAAACTTCAGTTCCATCTGATCCTGAACAAACAGGGGAAAATACTTTTCTAAAAACAATTCCTTGAACCTCTCCCAAGTAATAACATCTGTTCCTTCCAATGTCTTCAGAGTCTCTCACCAATAGGTGGCCTCATTCTTCAAGTAATAACTCGCAAACTCAACCTTTTGATCTTCCTTCACTTTCACTAAGGAAAATGACTTCTCTATTTCCTTTAACCAAATATTTGCTTCAATCGGTTCTAAGGAACCCTTGAATTCTGGTACCTCCTGAAAAGTTATGAAAGTTACCTGGGGATTGGTCTGTCTTTGTTGTTGTTGTGCCAGGTGAACTGTTTACTGGGCCAAGATTTGGAGAATTTGGGCTATTGCTGGGTCTATGGGTCCTGGGTTCACATTCTGGTTTGTATCATCTTCGTTATTATTGTTGTTGTTGTTGGTTTCTTCATTCTCAGTGTTGGTGCGGGTATTTCTTCTGGGAGGCATTTTTCTGTAAAGAAAAATATGTTATCAGTACCCGAAGAAATATGTAAGGAATTTCAGAAACTGGAATTAGAGATTTGGGTTTGCGAGCCTGATGAAGCGAAAATGTATAGTATGACTTTTCAGCCGGAGTTGTTAGAGAAGATAAGGAAGTGTCAAGAAGAGGTAATGGATCAGGATATAAATTGTTTGGTAGGTAAAGAATTGTGCACGCAAAAGGACGATCAAGGTATACTTAGGTTTTCTTCTAGAATTTGGATTCCACCAGTGATGGAGTTGAAGAACGAAATTTTACAAGAAGCTCATAATTCAAGGTATTCAATCCATCCAGGAAGTACCAAGATGTATAGAGATTTAAAGGAAAATTATTGGTGGCCAGATATGAAGAGGGAAATTGAGGAATGGGTTAGCAGATGTTATACATGTCAAAGAGTTAAAGTAGAGCATCAGAGACCAAGTGGATTGCTACAGCCATTGGAGATTCCAGAGTGGAAGTGGGAGCATATTGCCATGGATTTCATAGTTGGATTACCAAGGACAAAAGCTAATCATGATGCCATTTGGGTTATAGTGGATAGACTTACCAAGTCAGCTCATTTTTTGCCTATAAATGAAAGATTTTCACTCGACAAGTTAGTCCATATGTACTTGAAAGAAATTGTAGTTCGTCATGGAGTTCCTATATCCATCGTATCTGATCGAGATCCAAGATTTAATTCAAGATTTTGGAAGAGTTTTCAAGAATGTCTGGGAACGAGACTGAATATGAGTACGGCTTACCATCCACAAAAAGACGGCCAGAGTGAAAAAACGATCCAGACAATCGAAGACATGTTACGTGTTTGTGCTATTCATTTCAAAGGAAGTTGGGACGAGCATTTACCCCTCATAGAATTTGCTTACAACAACAGTTATCACGGCAGTATTGGGATGCCACCCTATGAAGCTCTTTACGGACGCAAATGTTGATCTCCAGTGTATTGGGACGAAGTAGGAGAACGCAAAATACTTGGACCTGAATTAGTATAGCAGACAAAGGAAGTTGTTGAAATTATCCAGAAGAGATTGATAGCAGCACAAGACTGTCAAAGGAAGTATGCAAATCAATCAAGAAAAGATATGGAATTCGAAGAAAGAAGTTTGGTATTGCTGAAAGTATCACCATGGAAGGGATTAACGAGATTTGGAAAGAAAGGAAAACTAAGCCCAAGATACGTTGGACCTTTTGAGAGTTTAAAGCGCGTTGACAAAGTAGCTTACGAGTTGGCGTTACCTCCGCACATGGAGCACATTCACAATATTTTTCACGTATCGATGCTTAAGAAGTATAATCCAGACTCTAGGCATGTAATAGAATATGAGCCAATAGAGCTTCAGGCAGACTTGTCATATGTAGAGAGTTCGATAGAAATTCTAGAGGAAAGAGAGAAAGTATTGAGAAATAAAGTGCTAAAGGTAGTAAGAGTATTGTGGAGAAACCCAAAGGTTGAAGAGTCAATCTGGGAGTTAGAAAGTGATATGAGAGCAAAGTACCCTCATTTATTTTGTTAGGAGATTTTGAGAACAGAATCCTTTTAAGGGGGAAGGATGTAATATTCGGGATATACCGTGTAATTATTTTTGCTGATAAAAAATTATTATGTATGTTCAGTATCTATTCTGTGAATTATTTGTTAAGTGTTATATGTGTTTGGATGTTTAAAAATAATATTAATTGAGTATTTTAATTTTTATATGTCCAAAATAAAATATAAATAATTGTCATATCTTTCTATTTATTTTTATGTTGATTTATGATTTTATAGGAAATATATGGATTTTATAACATCTTTTTTCGAGTATTTAAAAACTATTTTATACAATCGGGAACCAACCGACGTCATCCGTTTTTACGTTTTTATAACCCGAAACTCTTCCGAGAAACCTAATTACAATATTCCGAGCATTTTCCATATTTCGACTTTTTCGATCCGGCGTAGAGTTTATCCTGTGCGGGTCGCGGCACAACATTTTCGATACATTATTCCTTTTAGTAAATCAATAAAACTCGTATTTTTGATAAACGGGATCTTTTTATTAAACTATCACAATTATCACCTCGTAATACGTGTAACCACGCGCTGAGACCAAGACCGCAGTACAAATTGTACGAGTTTGGATAATTATCCCGAAAACTGGTACCGTTTGGATCAGTTTTTATTAATAAACATACCATTTTGTATCTAGAATGATCCAACGGTATATTAATTTTCCGTAATTATAAATAGCCTTTACCGTATTTTATTTCGTACCGAAAATCATTTGCAGACAGTAATTATATAATTTTCCAGAGAAAATTCATATATTCATAAACCTTTCTGAGAACCAAACACCAGTTTGAAGGTGTTAGTGATCTCTGTTTTCAAAGCTTGAGCAACCAAAAAGAAGGTCTCGGAGTGTTCTATCAGTTTCTTCAAGTTTCAGAACTGCAGAAGTCAAGGTTTATTTTCTATATTTTTATTTATTTTCGAATTATTTTGAATAAAAATATGAATTTTTGTTCGGATGATTGTTTGAATGATTTGATGATTGCATGTTGTAGAGCTTGTTTTCTTGATGATTTTGATATATTATATGACTGATTTGGAGTTCAATAACATGTTCAAAATTGAGTTTGATTTTCGAATTTTGAAATTAGGGTTTATAATTCGTTTGAATGTTCTTAATTAAATTTGGGGGTTTCTTATTTCGGGATAACCAGATGTTCTAGAGGGGTGGGTTGTGTTCCTTATGAAATTTGCAATCGAATCGTATAAGTCTTGCTAATCGACGATGTCTGTAGAGGAGGGAGTTGTGATTTTAAAGTTACGTCGAGTTCGCCGGAAACCGGCGAACTTCCCGGCCATTTTCCGGCCAACTCAGGGATTGTTAGTATGAATTGATGGCATGGCTGTGTTCCTGGTGTTGTGTAGATATGATCTGGAGGTGGTGGTGGCCTGAGCATCCCTGGATCGATTTCTCCGGTGAAACAGGGTGTTTTCTGGCGACCCCCCGTCAAATTACAGTTTAGTACCTGGACCTTTGGGGACGATGCAGTTTGGTCCCTGAAGTTTCCAGAGTTTGCAAAAATAGGATTCCTGTTTTAAAAATGTTTAAAAATCATATTCTCCAATTATTCTAATTATAAAAAATTCGTTTTTAATTTCTGAAAATTACAAAAATTATTAATTTAATTCCAAAAATTATTTTTAATTCGAAAATAAATCTGAATTAATTAATTAATTAATTTTAGTTAATAATTAATTGATTAATTGGTCAATTAATTCGAAAATTATTTGATTAATTGATTTAATTAATTATTAATTTATTTTAATTAATTACTTAATTAGATTTAATTACTTAAAATTGATTTAAAAATTCTAAAAAATAGTTTCGAGTTTTAAAATATTATTTTAAATTGTTTCCAAGGCTCGATAATTATTATAAAATATTTTTGAAGCCAGATTTGACCAACCGAACCCTGTTTGTTACTTTAAAACTGATCCAACGACCCGTTTTAATTCTGAAAAATGTTTTAAAAATCATTTTAAATACCCGAAAGCCTGTTTATGACCCGAGACTCCTTTATAAATGATATATCATTGATTGTTTGACGTGTTATGTGCTATATGTGACTTGTTGGTTGACTGTCGGTCTATATATTCGGTGTTTACTTGTTTATAGCGTAACTTTCAATCCGTTAATCGGATTTGGGTAAAACGAAAGGTAAATAGAAGTGTATGTCGAATAGAATCGTATGAGTAGAATATTGATAGATGCTTATGATATGTGAGCAGAAGAGGCAAGGCATAGGAAAGGGAAATAGATAGTCGAGGAGTAGACGATTGTAATTGTAAGTTACTGCAGTATAGCAAGCTAGTACCAGGCAAGTGTTCTGAACTTTCTCGAGATATATTATAGTTGATTGATAGTCCTGATTTATATTGCAAGTTCTTTGAAGCACTGAACCCTAAACCCTGATTCCAGTTATTGATCTTGAGCCGTAAACCTTATTCTTTCTAAATCATTGATTGTTGTATACCCAAATACAAACCACAAATATACGATACTACTCCACAAATACATACAAACTAAATACCAAACACTGAACCGAATTACTTACATATTATAACCATTGTACCTTATGCTTTGAAAGACCAAATCCTTGAAACCTTGAAATGTTGATTCCTTTGTTATCCAATTCTTTCATTACCTAACAGCCAAGCTTTGAAATTGCCATATTGATCCTTTGTGAAGGTTGAAACCATTTCATTATCGAACATCCAATGTTGTTTATGATTATGTTTATTGCTTTACATTGTTTATTCTGTTATTATGTTAGAATTGGATTGTTTTATAAAATTATGGACCAGATTCATGGTCAGACCATATAAATGGTCAAGTTAGGCCAATATGTGCCTTGGATCCAGTAGTTAGAGCAGTGATGTGTGCTTTGCTTGGGGTTAGTGCGTGACTGATCAACAGCCTAACCTTGGTTTTTATAATAAAAATATAATATCCAATTCTAAATCATAATCCATTATTCACTTGATATCATAACCCTTTTCACTTGATGATCATTATTCTCAATTTTGTCATTATGACTTGCTGAGCTAGTTAGCTCATTTGTGCGATGTTGTTTATGTTTTTTTCCAGTTAAGAAGGAACCGGTTGGTAGCGAGGATTCCCAGTCCAACGCGAGAGCTAGGGTTTCAGGTTGATCGAGTTAAGCTAGTAGGCATCTTTTGCGATAATTTAAGTTTATAATAATGCTTAATACTCAGTTCTGAGTTTGAATAGTTGGGATTTGGACGTTTGTAATATAAAGTGTGTGTGTGGCTTGTGTGCATACTTTCACCTGTTGCGGTCCGTGGTAGTTGGTAAGTAGGGTCACTACATATTATTATTATTATTATCTTTATTATTGTCATAAGCAGGTTATAAATAAGGTGTGTGTGTGTGGACCCTAAACTTCTGACCCGGGTTTGGAGGGCGCCATAAATAGAGCTTCTTCTACTTTTTTAGGTTCTTCCTGAGATAGAAAGCTGTTATATAGACATTCTTTTTGAGTTGATTTCCTTGTTTGCATTCTTGAAGATGCATCACCAATAATTAGTTCAAAAGGTGATCTCTAGTCCATTTTCTCTGTTGTGGTAGATTAGCTCTAGATGAAGAGGCCTCATAGTTGTCTTGATGTGTGACTGAGTTTAGATTAGAAGAAACTCCCCCTGAGTTTGTGGATCTTTGACTTGAAGTTGGGGTTGTTTCTGCTTGTAATCTATATTGGCTTTCAACTCCTATTGATGGATCAACGGATGTTGATCTTTGCCTTTTGACGGATGATGCAGATTGTCTTTCGATGGATGATGCACTTGGTGTTTCGATGGATGATGAGTTATGTGCTTCATGAGTTGTAGATTTTTCTGCATTATCTTTAGATATGCTTTTTTGATCACAAATCATCTCAACATTATCAAATTTGAGGCTTTCATGGAAATCTCCATCTTGCAGTCCTTCAATCTTTTTATCATCAAACACGGCATATACTGATTCCATAACAATGTTGGTTCTGAGATTGTAGACTCGGTATGCTTTTCCAACTGCATGTCCAACAAAAATTCCCTCATCATCTTTGGCATCAAACTTTCCATGTTGATTAGTTTAATTCCTTAAGATATAGCATTTACAGCCAAAGACATGAAGAGAGTTTAATGTTGGCTTCCTGTTCTTGAACATTTGGTAGGGTGTCATGCATTTTGCTTGATTAACCAAAGAGATATTCTGAGTGTAGTATGCAGTATTTACAGCTTCTGCCCAAAAGTATGTTGGTAACTTTGATTCTTCTAGCATTGTTCTTGCAGCTTCAATAAGAGATTTGTCCTTCCTTTCCACCACTCCATTTGTTGTGGGGTCCTTGCTGCTGAAAACTTATGCATGATCCCATTCTCTTACAAACTGATCTCATCACAGAATTTTTAAACTCAGTTCCATTGTCAATCCTGATTCTCCTTACTTTGAGATCATGATGATTGTTGACATGCCTTATGTGATTGATGATAATTTCACTAGCTTCATCTTTGGATTTGATAAAATATGTCCAAGAGAACTTTGAGAAATCATCCACAATTACTAGGCAGTATCTTTCTTTTGAGATGAAAAATATATTGACTGTTCCAAATAGATCCATGTGTAGTAGTTGTAAAGGTTCTTCAATTGTTGAATCAAGATTCTTTCTGAATGATGCCTTGATTAGTTTTCCTTCTTAACAGGAATCACACAATCCATCCTTTGAGAATTCCGCTTGTGGAATGCCTCTTACCAAATCTTTCCTGACTAGCACATTCATAGTTTTGAAGTTAAGGTGGGACAGCTTCTTGTGCCATAGCCAAATTTCATCTTGACTTGCCTAGCTAAATAGACAAGTAACAGATTCTGCATTTGATGAGTTGGTCAGCTAGATACACATTTCCTTCTCACTCCAATGAGAACCACTTTGTTGTTTTTCTTGTTGGTCACAACACAGGCTTCAGAATTGAATGTTACTGAGTTGCCCTTATCACAAAGTTGGTCGATACTCAACAAATTGTGCTTGAGTTCATCCACTAGGGCAACTTCCTCAATGATGACATTATCCTTTGAAATCAATCCATATCCCACAGTATAACCCTTGTTGTCATCTCCAAAAGTGATACTTGGGCCAGCTCTTACCTTGAACTCAGTGAGCAGGGTAGAATCTATAGTCATGTGCCTTGAGCACCCACTATCTAAATACTAAAGATTCTTTCTGTTTCCCTGCACACAACAAAATTAAATCAAGTTGATTTTGGTACCCAAGTTTCCTTGGAACCTGTTTTGTTAGCCCTTTTCTTAGGTTTCTCAGACCTTTCCTCATTTGACTTAGGTATCTGAGTTTCATCCTTTTTCATTTGAGTAAGACCTTTGAAGCCATTCATCATTACAGAATTATCATGCACAGGCTGATTAACATGGAAAGGCATATTTTGTGCAAATATGTTATTCCAGTAAGGCATGTAAAATGGCATTTGTGGCACACTAAATGCAGCATAATAAAGATTATGTGCAAATGGCATATTAGCAAACTGTGCATTCAAACTATGTGCAGGCATAATATTCACAGGCATTATAGGAATACTAGGAAATGAATGAGGTGTAGACATGGGAGCAGGCATAGCAAGTTTGCAATTAACAGATAAATGATTAACACTACCACACTTTACACAGATTTTTCTAGGTGATATTTATCAGGTATGTAGTTGTTATATTTGTTAATTCCTACTTTCCCATTCCTATTGTTTTTTTCTTTTAGATTCTATTTTAACCTCAATTTTCTCCAATATGTCATTTAATTGCTTGATTGACATATGCCCTACATTGACTCTCTTATCTTTTTTCACTTAACTTGTTTCTCCTGGAACAAAGTTCTTAGAAACTGATCCATATTTCTCATTTAATTTAGCTAGCTTGGCTTTTCTAACTGACTTACTTTCACTAAACGGGTGTGGTTCCTTGTCTTTTGATGGATAATTCTTTTGATCATTCGACGGATAACATTCATCATCCGTCGAATCCACATCCGTTGAAAGTCCTTCAACCAAATTGGAATTAAGTTTCTCCTTGCTCTTTTTCCAGGCTTTATTACAGAAGGATTCTATATCTTGAACTTAAGTAATTTGAGCATGGACATCTCTAGATAATTTCCATGCCTTAATTACCTCTTGTTCTCATTCAAGTTGCTTTCTTAAAATCTCCTCTTTCTTTAAGGATTCAGTTAGTTCATCTTTGGCAATCTTGCACTCTATCTTTAATTTTTCAATCTCAACAAATTGAGTCTCTAACACATTGTTTCTTTCACTTAAAAACAAATTGTTCTCTTTAATTTTAGTGTTTTTTTAGTGAGAGATTTGAGTGTAACACACAGATGATATAACACAGTAGACATGTCATTTATAGCATCATTACACTCAGCTTTAGATAAATATGCTAGATTAGTGGTGATTACCTGATTACTAGATGAACTGACTTCTGTTTCATCTGATTTGGCCATAAGTGCTAGATTAACATAGCTTGTATCATCATCCTCTTCTAGTCCATCTGCAGCCCAATCATTTTCATGTGTGATGAAAGCCCTTCCCTTTTATTTGAGCAACTGAAAATATTTCTGCTTGTAATCCCTAGGCTCAAACTTTTTTTTGCCAGAATCAGACTTTCTGCATTCACTAGCAAAATGACCTGCCAAGCCACACTTGAAACACTTGAATTTAGACTTGTCAACCATGTTTCTGTTTGACTTGGATGCTCTAAAATTCTTCTTGAATTTGAGCTTGGAAAACCTCCTGGATAGAAAAGCCAGATGCTCATCTATGTCATCCATGTCATCTTGACTAAGATGTTCTTCATATCCAGCTACTAGCTCTTTTCCCTTGCCTTCACAAACTCTAGGGTTTGGTGCAGATTCAACAGCTTCAACCTTTTTCTCCTTCTCTTTCTCTTGCTTAGCAACCAATGCAATGGATCCTCCTTTCTTTCTTCCTTTCTCCAGCTTCTCATCTTGCTCTATTTCAAGCTCATAGGTTTTTAGAATCACACACAGTCTGTCCAAGGTAAATTCCTTGTAGTCTTGAGAGTTTCTTAATGAGACTGTCATAGGCTTCCATTCCTTTGGTAGAGATCTAAGGAATTTGAAGTTTGAGTCCTTTGTTTGATAGACTCTTCCATGCAACTTTAGAGCATTTAGTAGCTTTTGAAATCTACTAAATATGTTAGTGAGTGATTCACTTTCTTCACTATGAAAATGATGATATTGCTGAATCAAGAGTTGCATTTTTTTTCACTTACCTGCTCAGTTCCATCACATATGACTTGAATTGTATCCCATACATCCTTAGTAGTTTTGCAGTTTATGATGTTGTCAAACATGTCACCATCAACACCATTAAACAGAATATTCATGGCCTTCTTATCCTTGTGGACTTACTCAATATCTGGATCAGACCATTCTGTTCTAGGCTTTGGGATGGATGGCTTATTTCCTGTAGCAGCTCTCATGGGAACATGTGGACCTTTATCAATATAGTCCACATATCCTTCATCTTGAGATAGGAGATTCAGGTGCATCTTTACCTTCCAATGGTGATAGCTGTCTTTGTCCGGAAATGGAATTTTTACTCCAACATCTTTTCTGCTCATTTTGTTAGTTGTTGTGATCTTTAAACTCTTTGTTCTTCAAGAGCTTGCTCTGATACCAATTGTTATTCCCAAACAATCTAACAAAGAATTATAGAAGGGGGGTTGAATGTAATTCTGGCTACTTTTTCAATTTTAAGAACAATTCTACTATGACTATATAACTGTGTTTGATTTGGCTAAGGTGCGGAATGAAAGTATTGATGAAATTAAAACATAAAGTAATCAAATACAAGTATTTAAAAACTTTCTAGTGGATTGAACTTTTCCACCAGAGATATATATTAAGTAGAGAACTCTGTGTTGTAATATTGTACACAGCTGCTTACAAGTTGAACTGCAAGAACAGAGAAATTCTTTACAGATTTAGCTTTTTCTATTTCTCCGATAATTGCTTACTAAATCTTTAATTAAAATTCTACTTGCTACTTTTGGTTTATATATCACGAAGTTACATGATAAAAAGATAAACAAATAAGACAAAATGTTTCTAGTCTAATTCTCATGCTTCTTCATTTCTCAACTCAACATCTTTGAATATCTCCAGTTTAGCATGGAAATGGAAATGCTTCTTTGTTCTCTAAAACCTGATAATAGGTTGCCACATTCCTTTTATATACAATCAACGCATGTGACTGTCAAGTCATTATCAATTGCTCTTTTGAAATTGTTCATCGGTTAAAACTCAGATTGATCATCCGTTGAAACTCTGTGGGATCATCTATTGTACTTTGTTGAACATCTGTTGGGTGTCTGGTTGATCATCCGTTGAGACTTTAGTTGATCATCCGTTAGGCCTTGTGGAACATCCGTTGAGACCATCTTCATAGCAGTTAACTCTACTTCATTTATATAAGATTACAAGGCATCTAATATTTACAATTAACCAACCTATCTTGCATATCAGTCTAGTAGTCAATATGAATTAAACATTTTACAACATCAAGTTCACTAAGGCATTGTAATATGCAGAAATATGCTACTAATCTTATTGTACATAAGCTACTCTTTCAAAACATGTTGAAATGATCATCTGTTGAAAGCTACAAATACTCAAATAATATCTACTGAGTATTTTGTTTAACTTATCATCAAGTTCATAACATTTTATTAAGACATGTATAGCCACGGTTCACCTTAAATGCCGGACGCGTCCCTGTCCTCTGAATGAGGATAACTCACCAGATAACAGGACAAGTGATCCCAAGATCTTGGGTGCAAAGTGCAGGATGACTCTAAAGTTCTCCAACGAGGATACCCATTGAATAAAAGAACAAATCTCCCAAAGCACACACCAATTTTCACCCCGCATCCCCAACGAGGACACCCATTGAATACAGGAGAAGGCCTTCAATCATCAGGCATACCCCTGGAGGCCTTTAAGCTTTTCACGGACATCCCCCTCCTTGACCGACTCAAGGAGAGAATTCTCCAAAGAGTACTAATAATAAATACGTTAGTGAAAATAATCCTCCATTGCTCCTCCCATCCTTGCCTTGTCCTGAACTAGTCTTTTTTTGCCTTGTCCTATATGAGGACAAACCCAAACTATTCAAGTGAACCCAAAACCATGCATTTCATTAAGTCGGGACGCGTCCTCACCTTGTGGAATGCACACTTCTTGCATTGCAACTTGTCTGACATGTAAACTATGTAACGCATTCCAACTGATGTGGGCGTGTCCTAGGGACAGGATGCATCATTTCCATGTACATTGCAACTTTTAAACCTAATTCCTCTTCATTTTACCTCTATTTGACTTCAATTGACCCGTTCATGACCCAAAATGATCCAATGCCAAATTTTGGCTATAACAACTACCCACCAAATTCCATTTGTAGTTGAAAACAAGATTGAAATTTCAACTTTAAAAGCTCTAGTAAAAATTTGGACTACTTTCTTTCAAGCTCCAGGACGCCTCCTTGACCAAGTGTGTGTCTTCATTTTGTACGAGTTCCCTTCAGAAAATGAAATGTCTTTTAGCCATTGTATTACAGCTGTCACATACGTCATCATTCCTCTTTTTTCACTTCTCCTATAAATACCCTTAATAAAGTGGAAAACCACTTTACTCTCCTCTCGCTCTCTTCAACAACTGCCCTTGCCACCGCTGTAAGAGGTTACCTTAAAAAATTTGGTGATTTAACCGGTCATTTCCCAAGTTTTTATAGTCAATCGACTCCCCAACTTCAAAGGTACATAATACTCACTTTATTTCACAATTTCACCAAATGAATCAACTATAATAGGAATTAGACCGTTCGTGTTCTTTATTTTCATGTAAATGTTCTTCATTTCTCATTGTATGTATATGTGTGTGTATCTGTTAAACCACTACAATTTGCTTCCTTGATTATCACGTTCCTTTTTTAGGGTTTATATAATTTTTCCCCAAATTGATTGTAATCGATTGGAATTCCTTAATGCCCTAACAACATGGATGCGTCATACCTTTATGGACGCGCCCTATTATCCACTTGTTGCATAATTTAATAAATTTTAACTGTTCCATTACAGTGAAAGTAACATAGACGTGTCATATTACTTAGGACGCGTCTTTAACTATATTTCTTAACATCTTTTGACTGATTTCCTTATTATCCACGATAGATGTCTAGGACGCATCTTCACGTAGAAAACCTTCATCTTTTCTTTATTCATTTTGTTTGATATGTCCTTCTTTTAAAGCGTCCTAGTTTTTCCTTTCTTTTCTTTAAGTCATGGACGCGCCTTTAGCAATTTCATCATTTTTTATTTCAGCTGGAAGGTGAGGGCGCGTCCTCATTTTCTCCATTCCACCCATTCGAAGCCTTCAATAGACGATTGGGTTTTGATTCCCCTTTCGCTCTTTCTTTCATCCCTAAATTGCCTAAATCGCATAAGACTAGTTCTTTTCTCGAAGTCGAGGCACGCGTCTTTGAAGAACTCAAATCAAATAGCTCTATCATGTCAAGTTCCAATCACGAATCTGCTGATGATTTCCCTTTAAGCACAAGGATCGGAAAATAGAAGTTAAACGTAAGAGAACCCCCAAGCTACACAAGGCTTAGAAATGGGGGGTTGGACTGATGATGAAATCATTCCTTCCTCAAGTAAATCACAGCGTCATGTAGTTGTTTCTGATGAGGACGCGCTTCCTTCTTATGACGTGTCTCCTGTCTATGATGCGTCATCTCCTCACAGTGATAGTGAGTTTGAGAAGAGAGCTCCTGAACCTGAAAAATACCCCATCAATCCTTAAAAGTCTGATTCTCCACTCGAACACTGGGAGCCAGCTGACGTAGAGCTGGATTTTGATTGGAAAGAACTTGAAAATCTTCCTGAGGTGGAGAAAAATGTTTTGGAAAAAGAAAGAGAACAAATTAGCTTGCGTTGGTCTCAATTCTATTGCAACAGGCTTAGAAATTGGATGGAACATAAAATACTATGACATAGAAGGGATATGGGCGCGTCCTCTTAGCAAGATGAGGCCCCACCTCTTCAATATTGAGAACTTTAGGATTCCCAGGATGGTGCTCACCCCAAAGCTCATTTCCCTTGGCGTGGGCACGCCCTTGCACTCATACATTAAGAGCATCCTGAGATGGTATGATGTAGCCCCCATTCAACTTTCGCCAAATTCATAAAAACTGGCATGGGCTTTGTATATCATGTACCATGACCTGGAGCTGGGCGCGCCCTCCATGAAGGAGTTTAGCTACGCTTTTAGCATCGGAAAGTCTATCCCAGGCTACCACTTCCTTGTTGTCAACAAATGGCTAAATAAAAAGTTGTTAATGAGGTCAAGGTTAGCCACGAGAGAGATTGGAAGGATCCATTTTCTATGTTTACGATGTCAAGAGGGCTCGTGTTCGCTTTAACTTGGAGCCAGGTAAGTAATATCACAATGGCGCATCCTAGTACTCAGGATGCGTCCTTCTTTTCCAACTTCCATTCTTCTCTTTTCGCTAATCTCCCTGTTTCCTTCTTAGATAAAAGAACTCAAAAAGAATTAACTGGAAAGCGGAAAAAGAGAGCAGAAAAAGTGTTGAAGTATACTGAGAAGCACTTCAACCTCAAGGAAATGATCACAAAAGCCAACCTCAAAAGGGTTGGGGCACTGTCAACAAGAGTAAGTTTCATTTGTAAATATCGTGAGTTCTACAATGGAAAACCTGTTCCTATAGCTTCTGAAAAAGCTAGGGGATTTAACGCTACATAATTAGTCCAACTTGATATCAGCAGACAAGTAGACGTTGAACAAGGTAAAATCATAACACATAGGACGCGTCATAATACTTTGGACGCATCATGTTTGACGTACATAACTTTTTATGCTTTCCTTTTTTGCTTTGAGACATGTCTGGTTTGTAGGGCATGCCTTCTTGTTTAACATCTTTTAGTTGTATTATTCTCCATGCATGCATATCCAATACCTCCAATATTTAGAATATTTCTCTAATTTTCCTTTATTTGATTTCATGATGCCATATATTGTTGAATATTTATTGAGTTCTGGTTGGACACGTCCTCAACTATTGGGCGTGTTCTTTTTAACCGCTTTCATAATAATTCACAACTTCACATTGACAACTGTTGGGCGCGTCTCCCCTTGTGGACGCGTCCATTTTCTAACTTTTACCATATTTCTTTGCAGATATGACTTCTATCCCGAAGGGTTTTGCCATTGGTGCCTCCAAGAAATAGAAAGCTAGGAGGACCAAGTACACTGCAACAAAAAATGATCTGAAAGCCAAAGACCCCCTGCTGCTGTGGTCCCTTCTCCTCCTCCCAAAGTCATCGACACCACCTTGGTGAATAGTTCAGAAAAAGAGGACACGCCCTGTAAGCGCCAAAAAACTATCCCGGATGACCAATCACTCATTCATAATCACTTGGGCACCTCCTCTGGATTTTTCTCTGAAGAAGAGGTGAAGGGCTGGATTTTCAGAACAGAAGAATAGACTGAGAAATCTATGATGAGGGTTGCAGCTGAGCTACACCTTCACACTAAGCAAAATACAAACATGGCTACAAGATTGAGGGTGCGCCTTGCTGTTGCTGACAATGATAGGAGTAAAGCTGAAGAGAAGGTCAAATCCTTGGAGAAAAGCATCACACTCTTCACCAAGGAAAAAGATGTTGAAATCCTTGCACTGCAGCTGAAAAAGTTGCGTCTTGATGGGCATGTCACTGCTATGGAAAAGCTGTTGACCAAGTTGTAGCTCTGAACTCCTCTATGCAAATGAATTTAGATATCCTTAATGATGATAGACTACATGGATGGAAGGAGGAGAAGAAGTTAGTTCATCAAGCTGGTTTCACAGCTGGTTTTGAGGAATGGTGCTTTGGGTTCATAGAAAATGATCCAGAGTATACTTTCTCAAAATTTGATGAAGAGACTCAAAAGTGGGTGAATGACTTCAAAGTCATGCTGCAGATTCTATAAAAGATAAGAGAATCATCCTAGTCTTGGACGAAGAGGACGTGTCTCCAGCACCTTCGCCCCCATCAGGAACAACCACCTCAATCTCCTCCAAAAGACCAAGACATGCAGCATGTTGCCTAGTAAAGATACAATTATTTAAGGGGGTTGGATACAATTGTATAAATGTTTTGAACAAGTATAAAATATAACAGTTCTTTATATTTCTGATAAAAAACTGTTACAAACTCTCTCAATAAATACTGATGTTCTTGAGAGCTGTTAGGTCATACAATGCTCGAGTTAATCACTATATGATGACCTAATCTGTGTTTATATAATACACAGTTGCTACACATCAGTCTAGGATATTCATTATCAATTACTAACAGAAAATGATACATATCTCTAACTGAATATACAAAGTCTTATTACTCAGAACGAACAGATATCCATCCCTCAAAATAATGAATAGACTTAATCTTCACAACAGACTGTCTTCAAATACTGATATTCTGTAGATACTGATGATGCATCAAATCCTGATGGCACATCAAATCTTGATGACATCCAAAACAATCAGATCCTGAGCTTCTCCTAATCATTGAGAATCAGCACGTAACAATCTCCCCCAATTTATACTTAATGTAATGAAGCACAAATTCCATTCTCAATGATGACAAAACCAATTATAAAATGTACAAGGAATAAGGCTTACTTCAGTACCCTAAGATAACTGACAGTTGTTTCCAGAAATTTGTTTAGCCTTTTTTACTCCTTATCTTGAAGGACTTTGTCAAGCTTTTTCTTCAACTCTTTCTTCTCTTCAGTTTCTTCTCCAAGCTGATAAATGGTTGATCTTAATTTAGAAATCGAACTCTTAGTTATTTCAAGATCACCAATTAACATAAAGCTTAAGCTGACATCTTCATGATCAGGACTGAAAGATAACTGAGGATTGTTGAGAAAAACTATCAGAACCACAACTCCCTTTTCCATCTTCATTTCTTGACCAGTATAAGTTCTGTACATAGGAACATAGTCACAATTGTATTTGTCTTCTTTGTTCATGACTCTTCTTCTAATACTTTCAAGTATCATAGAAGAACATTTTCTAGTGACATTGTCCTCAACTCTAAGAAGATAGTGAATATATTTTAACTCTGTCACAGTCTTCATCAAGATTTGCTGCAATGTAAATCTTTTCACTTTACTATCTCTCAAAAAGTACAGAATCTCCTCTCTGACATCATTATCATTTATCTTTCTATATACAATCTTCACAGCTTCAACTTTCTCAAGATATGAAGAAGTAATTCTTTCACCAAGATTGTCAGTCTAAATATCCATGTCAAGTAAATTAAACCTCAGAGTCTCCATTCCAGAATGACCAATACCTCCTTTAGTACGAGTTTTGATAAGATTTAGCTTTTCATTATGTTCCACCCAAGAAGGTTTCTTGATGGACTTATCAATATCCTCCTGTTCTGAAATAGAATCCCTAAGTCCTGCTGACATAAATTCAAGATATGCTTGAATCCTTTAGGATAACTGAATGAATAGATACATTTCCATCTTTTATCCTTCTTCCTGAAAGGAGCATACCCCATAAATAAATCATGAGTCCTCTCTTTTAATTTCTTCCATAGCTCTCTTCTTGAATTTAGAATTCTTTGCTCATAGTCACTGCATGC
This sequence comes from Apium graveolens, assembly GCF_009905375.1. Classification (NCBI taxonomy): domain Eukaryota; kingdom Viridiplantae; phylum Streptophyta; class Magnoliopsida; order Apiales; family Apiaceae; genus Apium; species Apium graveolens. Next base: position 70,073,929 of record NC_133648.1, on the reverse strand, counting down.
TCGATCAGCTCTCCTTCTGTCAGTTCTTTCTTGTTCACCAACCTCTGAATTATGATAAACAACTATTGTATTAAGAACTGATTCATCCAATGCTTTGATCACCTTCTCATCAGTATCAAAGTCAGCTTTCAAATTCATAACATCAGGATCTGCCTTTTTCTCAGGATTTGTGTCTGCTTCAAGAGACACATTTGCATTAGTTATATCAACTTGAGCAATGCCAGCGGTTGATTTCTTCTTTCATTGGACAATCATTTCTTCGGTATCCTCAGCTTTTTTTACATCATTTCCTTGTACAGGAACAAAACCTTCTCTGAATAGAACATTCAGAAATGCAAAATCAATTGCAGAATCTCGACTTGAATTAGAAATTCTTCCTCTTCCTCTTCTTCATATGGCTCTTTTAGTTCTTCCACCTCTTTTTCCTGTTTCTTTATAGGTGTTTGATTCAGCTTCAATTTGATCCATTAACTCCTTTTGTTGCATAACTGCTTCTTTAGTTGTTAGACGAGGAAATTCTTCAGTTATCAACCCAAGAGCACTTCTGGAATTCTTTTGCTCAAACCTCTTATCCTTGTAATACAGAACAATCTCTTTACTTGTTTCCTTGTGTCTATAAGAAAAGAATAATCCTTTAGCATCAGCTATGTTAGAGATTGTAACATCACCAGTTTCAGCAGCATCAGCATTAGTCTTGTGCTTAACTTCATGAGCACCAGTAGACTTTTCTTGTCCTGAAGAACTAGATCTTTTAGAATGTTGAGGTTGTTGAGCAACAGGAGCAATTTGAACATTTGCAACTGGATTCTTATCACCATCATCATCAGTATCTTTATCTTTCAACTGAATAAAATCAGGTGTACATTTTGTGACAGCTATCTTCTCCCCCTTTTTGGCATCAGTATCTAAAAGAAGAGAAAATATAGCATCCAATTTATCAGCCATTGAAGACACTTTATCTTCCAAGGAAGAAAATCGAGTATCCATGCTTTGTTGAGATTGAACCACGGCTTTAACAGCCTTCTTCACACTTATGAGTTCAGCTGAAGTAAGTGGATTAATCATAAATGCATCAATCTTATTCTGTAAATTAGCATGAGATATCTTCATATCAGCAAGTTCAGAGAGAATTCCTTTCACATAGATGGTAGAGGCCTTGAGATGCAATTTGAGGTCAAGGTTTTGAAGTCCATCATATGCCCTGTGAACATGTTGCATACCAACAGCTGAGGAAATATAAGTATGTGCATCTTTCCATGCAAAAATCCCATTCAGTCTTTTGAAAATGCTCAGCATCAGCATTGTAATAAGAGGGATCTGTATTGAAATATGAAGAAGAACCAACATTGGACTTCTTAGATGCATCAATAGCAGTCTACAACTGAGCTTTGTCAGGATCATCATGATCACTGTCTTCACCAAAATTAGAGCAAGACAGACCCTCAGAAGAATTTACAGAGCTCGGCAGAATTTCTTTGCCTTTAAGAGGATCCTTAGCAATAATTATTTATTTCTGATGAGATCCTGAAATATAAAACAATGTAACATCTAAATCTCTCTTTTCTTTTCAAGCGATCTCACCTTTTCTCACACAATATATTACTTTGAAAAGTAATATGTTTCTCACATAAGAAAATTTATAAACAAAGAAAAAACTCATAAAATTCTATTCTCAAATCTACCTCTCCTTTTGCCAGTATAGGAGACTGCCACTTAAAATTTAATTTTCTCACATAATATTTTCACACAGTCTCACATAAAAACACAATCACACATTTTGAAAAGAAATAAGAGATGGCTGAGAGGAGTAGTATGCTTGTCATATTAATAGAGGTAACCTCAAATTAGAGACTATTTATAATCATACAAACATTGAGAACAACATAGGAAAATAAGAAATACCTGAAGGTGAGTCCTCAAGTGGCAGTGATGACAGTGGAGGAACAAATAATGCATCAGGATGCTTTGACAAACTAGCTAGCAGTAATGAATCATCAGTAAGAGCTGCTTGAATTGATAGTTGGTCAGCATCAGGATTTGTTATAGTATCATGATTTGATTTGTCAGGAGAATGCACTAGACCAGCATCAGTACTTTGAACTGATGGTTCTTGTGGGGCCGGAGAAATATTAGCTGCTTCATCAATTAGTGGTGAAGGTTCTTGTATACTCTCCTCGAACATAAGATCATTAATAACTGCATCCACCTTTGATAATACATCCTGATGAGCCTTCTTTTCTTGCAGTAGTTGTTCAGAATCAGCAAGAAGATCACCTTGAGCAAAATCAACTATAATTTGTGCAGCCTCTTTGTCTGCATCTTCTCTTTGAGAGGATGGTTCTTGTGGGACTGGATGTATCTCAGTTGTTAAGTCCCTTTGAGACTTAGGTTCTTGTAGACTGACATCCATAGTAGAGGACTGAGTCTTTTTCTTCTTTCTGTTGTACCTAACCACATCTTCAGCTTTTCTTTTCAGCATACTCTTGGTAGTGTCCTTGGTCTCAGCAGTTTATTTGTTCACTGGAATCTTTTTGATCAGAGCACTAGCATCAGTAGTTGCCTCCTTAGTTCCAGTTGTGTCAACAGAGTCATCAGGAATTGCAATTGTTGATTTCTTTTTCTTCATCCTTGGCTCAATGAGCATCTGATCATCAGAGTTAGAATCATCTTGTATGATCAGCCTTCTTTTTCAAACTGGAAAGCATTCTTCTTTCTTCTCACTCGCACTCAGTGAGGCCTGTTGAGCTCTCTGTTTAGATCGAACAAATTTCTTAACCAGTCTTTTCTTTAGTACAACTGATGTCTTTTGGGAGACATCAGACGAGGCTGATTTAGGAGCTGGATTGGAGTTTTGTTTGGTAGAAGGAATACTTGGGTTAGAAACAAGATGGGTAGTGTTTTGTTCCACAACATCAGGAAATTTAACAGAGGTGCCTGCATCAGGATTTGCAGGCACTAGTGAAGGAGTAGGTCTATTTCTCAATAGAAATTGCCTGACCTCTGAGGCAGGAAGGGAAGTCCTGAAAACTTATTCTTTTCATCTCTTTTGATATGATCAGTGATGGCCTTCTCAAAAATTTGAAATACAAGAAGCAATTCATCATTATCAAATTCAACATTAGGGCATAGAATAATTAAGAAGACAATCACTTTTTCAGCATCAAACAATTCAGAAATTATTTTTCAATAATATTCTAAATTAAAATAAGCTGACCTATCATCGGTATTTGGTACCTCTTAGCTGTCAGGATTTGACATTGTCAGGATTTGTCGATTCAAATTCATCAGTGTTTGTCAAAACAACTCAAGCTTATCAGAAAACCACAATTTTAATCTCAAGAATCATCAAAAGATAGATGTTAATAGTGTGATGTAGAGATTAACAGGCTACAAATAAGAACAAGAACATGCATACACAACTAAAGATCATAGATTAGGTCTTGTAATCAAAATAAACAAAAATTTCATTAATAATATAAGAGAGTACATTTCATGAAATTTTTGACTACATGCATAGATGATTACAAGAAAAACTTAGTCTAAACAGACCAACATCAAGAGCCTTGGTCTAAGAAGCCTGACAAAGCTGATGGTGAAGAGAAATGGTCGGAGGATGTTCAGTGCTTCTTCCTTCTTTCAACAAAGAGAATAGCAAGACGAATGACTCTTTCTTGCTGTCGAAGAGCGTAGAGGTGAAGATCTTTTTGGAATCCCAGAAGATCATTTTTGATGACTTCTGGAAGTTGAATCCAGATCTCGTTTGAGATGGCATTGATGTGGTACGGAGTTTGCATTCCATTATGAAAGATAGTCACAATATTAGTGAAATGGTTGTAAAACCAGCTGAAATGCGCCATCGTTTGAGGATAAAGAGATATGAGAAACAAAAGTGAGGAGAGTGTTTTGTGTTTAGGAAGAGATGATTGGACTGAATAAGAATGACGGTTTAAATAACCGAGGGAATATCAAGGGACTAGTAGACTAATTGATTATTAAGTGTAGAGTTAACTTAATAATTTAACCAAAAGATATCTTATTAATACATGCACATTTAGCAAATAAATTCACTTAATTTATCATGCATATAATAAATAACATCAAAAATTCCCAGCTTAATATCTTGAACAGTATTTAGGACATATCAGGATTTGATCAACATACATCATAATTTGATCAAATATAAATTTAAAAGAATTTATGTGTCCTAACTAACCATTCCAAGTTCATTGACAAGCTTTGTAAATGTTGCTTCAAGTAATGGCTTCGTGAAGATATCATCCAGCTGCTGATCAGTAGGATCAAAATGAAGCTCAATCGTTCCTTCCATGACATGCTCTCTTATAAAATGATATTTGATGCTGATATGTTTAGTAAGAGAGTGTTTCACTGGATTTCGTGTCATAACAATAGCACTTTGATTATCACAATAAATAGGAACTTTAGAAAATGATAATCCATAGTCCATGAGCTGATTTCTCATCCATAACAACTGAGCACAGCAACTCCCAGCTGCAATATATTCAGCCTCAGCAGTAGAAGTAGAAATAGATTTATGCTTCTTACTGAACCATGAGACTAATATGCCTCCCAAAAACTGACAGCTCCCAGATGTACTCTTCCTGTCTATCTTGCAGCCAGCAAAGTCAGCGTCTGAATAACTACAATTCAAAATCAGCTCCCTTGCATACCAGAGACCAAGTGATACAATACCCTTGAGGTATCTGAAAATTCTCTTTATTACAATAAGATGTGGCTCCCTTGGATTTGCCTGAAATATTGCACACGGATAGGTGGAAAACATAATGTCTGGACAACTAGCCGTTAGGTACAAAAGAGAACCAATCATACCTCTGTAATTTGAGACATCAACTGCTATACCTTTATGAGGATCAAGCTTTGTAGCAGTTGCCACTGGAGTAGTTGATGTTGCACTATCTTGCATATTAAACCTTTTCAGCAGATTCTTTATGTACTTTGATTGATTAATGTAGATACCATTATCAGTCTGTTTAATTTGCAATCACAAGAAGTAACTCATCTCTCCCATCATGCTCATTTGATATCTTGATTGCATCAACTTTGAGAACTTATCATACAGTTTTTGATTAGTTGATCCAAAAATGATACCATCCACATAAATTTGAACTAAAAGCAGATCTTTACCTTGATTCAGATAAAATAAAGTTTTATCTATTATACCTCTTTTAAATCCACTTTCCAACAGAAACTGAGCAAGAGTCTCATACCATGCCCTAGGTGCTTGCTTTAGTCTATAGAGTGCTTTGTCAAGTCTATAAACATAATCAGGATGTTTAGGATCCACAAAACCTGGTGGATGTTCAACATAGACTTCTTCTTCAAGTTCTCCATTAAGAAATGCACTCTTAGCATCCATCTGAAAGACTTTAAATTTCTTGTGTGCAGCATATACCAAGAAAATTCTGATTGCTTCCAGCCTAGCAACAGGAGCAAATGTTTCATCATAGTTAATACCTTCCTGTTGAGAATATCCTTTCGCCACCAATCTTGCCTTATTTCTGATGATTATTCCATCAGAATCACTCTTTTTTCTGAAGACCCACTTTGTGCCTATAATTGACCTGTTTTTAGGTCTAGGCATCAACTTCCACACTTCATTTCTTTTAAACTCATTTAACTCTTCTTGCATATCCATGACCCAATATGCATCCTTGAGTGCATCTTCTACTTTCATTGGCTATTCTTTTGAAGTAGATTGTGATATAAACATTCATTTTGAGTTGCACTCCTTTTCTTTACACCTTCATCAGGATTTCCAATGATCAGATCAGGAGTATGATCTTTAGTCCATTTTTTGGCACTAGGAAGTGTCCTTCTGGAGCTAGATGCTCCCCTTGATATGTATGCCTCATCAAATGCATTTGAGGCTCCCCTGAATCTGTGTTGTTATCTCCTGATGAAGTTTTGGGACTTGAATCATGTCCATCTGATATTGAATCAGCATTGGATTCTGAATGACCAGAATGAGAAGAGCCTTAAGTTGGTTCTTCGGTGTTAGAATCATAAGCTGAACCTTGATGTTGCTCCCCCTCAACATGTGCAGGTTCATTAGTACAATGATCATCTTCAGAATCTGAAGGAGTATCAGGATTTGGATCATTAGGATTTGACAGTTCATTAGAGTTTGATCCAGATTCCAACGATGCATTTTCATTTGCAAAGATTAGATTTTCATGAGAATCTTCTTCAAAACCAGGAATCTTCTTATCATCAAAAGATAAATTTATGGAGATAACCACAGTATTTGTTCTCAGATTGAAAACTCTGTATGCTCTTGATGGTGAGTATCCAACAAAGATTCCTTCATCATCTTTTGACTCAAACTTTTGTAGTTGATCAATATGAGTTCTCAAAACAAAGCACTTACATCCAAATACATGAAGATGTTTGAGGTTGGGATTCTTTTCTTTCAGCATTTGATAAGGAGTAAAACCATGTATGTTTATCAGTGTGATATTCTGAGTATAACATGTTGTGTTTACTGCTTTAGCCCATAAGTAAGTGGGTAGTTTTATTTCTTCCAGTAGAGTCATGCCAGCTTCAATTACGGTTTTGTTCTTCCTTTCAACAACACCATTTTGTTGAGGTGTACCAGGAGCTGAGAATTGTTGTTGTATGCCTTTGTACTTGTAGACTTCCTCCATTTTTGAGTTCTTGAACTCAGTGCCATTATCACTTCTCAGAATTTTCACTTTGTAGGTGGATCATTTTCAATTTGCCTTATGTGATCCAGAAGAATTTCTGGAGTTTCATCCTTCCTGTGTAGAAAATAAACCCAAGTGTATCTAGTGAAATCATCAATAATTACAAGAGTGTACCTTTTCTTGTTGATGGACATTATGTTCACTGGTCCAAAGAGATCCAAGTGTAATATGTGATATAGCTCAGAAATAGAGAATTTTGTTTTACTTTTGAAAGATACTCTTCTTTGTTTGGACTTTTGGAAAGCATCACAAAGACCATCAGATGAGTATAGCATCTTTGGTAATCCTCTTACCAGCTCCTTCTTGGCAAGTTCATTGATTGAATTGAAGTTGAGATGTGAGAGCTTCTTGTGCCAGTTCCAGCTCTCATCTACTGATGCCTTTGAGATAAGGCAAGTAGCTTCTTTTTCAAGACTTTCATGCAGCCTTCCTTCATATATGTTTCCATGTCTGTATCATATTAAGATAATTTTCTTTAACTTGTTATGAACAACTTCACAATGTGAGTCATAGAATACCATATGATAACCTCTGTCAGTGATTTGACTGATGCTGAGAAGATTGTATTTCAGTCCTTCCACTAGAGCTACATTCTAAAAAATTTGCCCCCCCTACCCT